>NW_027108633.1:1381868-1409614 GCF_000696795.3 Halyomorpha halys | reverse complement strand
GATTTATTAGACATTGTTAATTACAGAAGATAATTACAATAAAAAACCACAACAAAATTAGAAATTAAAGTTAAATAAAATTGAAAAATATTGGAACTAACTGCACCTGATTCTATTCTATTTAAACAAAAAAAAATATGTAAATTAAAGACAATTTCAGACACTTGTGTGAAAAAAAAACCAAAATTTATTAGTCATGAATACAATTAAAAAATATAATTAATTTAATTTTTTTTAAGAAGCTCTTCGTTAATTTTTTCTTTTCTTCTTTTGATTTTTTATTATAAAAGAGCTATTTTTTTTAGCACTTTTTCCAAGAATACTCTCATAAAATCACTTTTAGCTTTGTATGTTTAAATCAATTAAAAACTACACAGTTTGGAAAAAATTACAAAAAAAAAATTGTAAAATGGCTAAGCACATTCCCCCCTCCTCACCAGGTATTCATTATAATTTTCTTCCACTGGTGTAACGGTTAGTACAGATACAATAATATAACAATAAAATTATAATACAATAAGAAAACAGTTTCTTATAGTCAGATACTATGATTGGCCAAATTCTACCTTCATACTATATTTACAGATAAAAGAAAAGTATCATATAAATATCATATTTTTTAAAATGCTGAGATGAAGAAAAGTTCTAATCAGAATATATTATTATTCTATATTTTTTACTTGTGCAACGTTTCGGGATTTTCCCCGTACTCATGTACTATGTATCCTACAATTATAACAAATAATTTAATCTTATGAACAATCTCATATTCATCAATATTGTTAAAACTTTTTTACAACTAAATTATTTAAATAATGTCCTTCACTAGTGGTGTATTCATTCACCAGAACAAACCAATGTACTATACTAGGTATTATTTCTTTGGACATATCAATATGCCGATGTGCTCTTTTTTTTAACTCTAAGGAGTTAGTTATTGATATAACTAATACATTTTACAATTTAAGTTAACAATTATAGATTAATGATTTATTATAATGATTGTTTGACAGTGGTTTAGTTCATTATGAACACACACAATTTTGATCCAAATGTACTCTCATCTTTTATTTTCAGAAACTCCAACGTTTCGGCCCTCAGGCCATTTTCAAGGAGACAACCTATAAAAATTTTTGTTTTTATATTAATTACATTGTTTCCTTAACAACATACTGATATTTTTGGCTATATCTTAAATATGCGTATGTTTGTAATTAAAAATTATATTTTTCACTAATGGAAAAGTTTATATCTGAATATTTTCCCAGATTTTTATAGTTATATAGCCAGCCTATTAATTATAATTATTTATTATTTATTGTTTACTGTGTTGTTAATATTTTTAATTATATGAATTGCCTCTAGAATCCTTCTGCTTTTAATGTTCTGTTTTATGTTTATTATTGTTCGGTTTTTTAAGTTAAATTTAGGGTTTAACGTTATGCTGTGGTGAGCTAGTGCTGTGCAATTTATATTTTTGTCATCTTTATAGTCTGTGATGTGTTTTTTAGTCCTAGTTTCCAGTTTTTTGGATGTTCCTCCAGTATATATTTATTCACAATTTTCGGAATTAAGCTTATATACTACATTAAACTTATTTATCAATATGATATAAAATCAAAAAAACTTTACTAGAATATGAGCATACAAATATTATAACTGAGTTATATAGTAACACCAAGTTACAACGCTATCTACCATGAAAGATAAAATAGATAAATGGGAACGTTAAATGTAATATATAAGCTTGATTGCGGAAATTGTGAATAAATATATATTGGAGAGACATCCAAAAAACTGGAAACTAGGATTAAACAACATACACAGACTGTAGAAACGTCAAAAATATAAATTACACTGCACTAGCTAACCACAGCGTAACGTTAAACCATAAATTTAACTTCAAAAACCCAACAATAATAGACATGACGCAAAACATTAAAACAGAAGGATTCTAGAAGTAATTCATATAACTAAAAATGTTAACAACACAGTAAACTATAAAACAGATACAAACACGTTTAAATACACATTATGCCGATATTATAATAGGCTGGCTATATAAACACCAAAAATCAAGGAAAATATTTAGATATAAAACTTTTTAATTGTAAAAAACATAATTTTAAACTTAAATTTCAAAATTAATTAAATTAGACACATCAATAAGAAGGTAAAAACAGCATATACTGATATGGCCAAAGAGGTAATGCCTAATATAGTATATTGGTTTGTACTGATAAATGGATGCACCAGTGCAGTCATGCACTAGTGAATGACATTATTTAAATAATGTGGTTGTAAAATATTTTTAACTATATGTAACTAAATGACAAAATTTTTCAATATAAATTGATAAGTATGAGATAAATATAAATTACAAAATTCTTAATTGTATACATATAACTTTGATAAAAATGTTTGATAAGATTAAATTATTTGTTAATGTTTTAGGATATATAGTGCATGATTATGGGGTAAATTCCAAAACGTTGTAAAAATATATAATAATAATATATTGTGATGGGAAGTCTCTTTCACCTCAGCATTAAAAATAATAATATAATCAACTTCCTAAAAAAGTTAATGCAGAGTAAAATATGATAAGTAAATAAAAATAATAGTAATATAAATAAAAATATAAATTAAATGATAAAAAAATTAATTTTAAATAAAATAAATCTTCTTAAATACATTAATGCTAAATCATTTATATCTTAATGGCTTCTTTGAAACTTTGAAGGTAAAAGTGGTGTCATTAAAAGCTGGTTGTGAAATATTCAAAACTTTACTGGATATTCTATGAGGTTAATAATTGGGATTCTAGCTTTCTCTGTTAAAAATAGTAAATCGCAAGCAAAAATGCTATTTATAAACATTAAGTTAATCCAAAAATTAATTAATATTTCTCAAATAGGTAAATGGGTATACTATTTTTACTACATTCACATTTTTATTACTACATTTACTATTTTTAGTATAAAAATAGAACACCCATTTACTATTTGAGTTTTATTTGACCGCACCCGGACCATATTGCATTCATAGATACACACAGTCAATCAGCAATCTTCCAGTAATTAACATTTCTTTTGAAGAAAGTAGAATGACACACCATTTTAGCATTCAATCACTCATTTGTTCCTTTAAAACATTGATCAAGTTTAAGATACAATATTTGTGTTAATAAGTTTCTTATAGGATAAATTGGGTATTCGACTCTACAGTGACCATTATCTATTAATATATTTGTATCATTCCCATGTTTTGCCGGAATATATCTACTCTTGACGATTCTCTCTTAAGTTTCTACCTAAATGCTAAGAAAACAGGGATGAAGAACTTATCTGGAAGTTCCCTCGGCAAACAGGGAGGAGCTATATTTTCCTTTTAAATTTCCACCCTTATCAAATTTCACGCTAAGTTACGTTTTATGTTCAATTCAGAGTTGACGCGGCCTCCCTCCCCCTCCTCCCTAGTAATGGGGTAATCTGGGAGGGATTGTGCCCGGGGCTGCTTTAGGGGTGAAAATGTAAGGCTTTACTGAGGGGTTTTAAAATCGCCCTCTCCAAGCATCCCTCTTCTTCCCTATTTAAATCGTTTTTATTTATTTCGAGAAAATTGGCAATGAAATAAAAAGAATTAATGTCCAGCGGATAAATTAATAATTTTCAAAAGCATTAGAGGAAATAAGCCCTGCATCACAAGTCGGTTATGTAAGTGCTATTATGCAAATATATTATTATCTTACATAACATTTTGCGTAGGATGAAAAATCGATATTATTATATTGAAAAACGGTCTAGTGATTAGGACGAGGGATGAAATAATCGAGGCACGTTTAGCAAAGTGTGATGTATGGATTTACATTATCACGTTTTAAAATTTTAATAAAATATCATTTACAACTACAACATATTTATTTTTCACGTTTTCGGATAATATGTAAAATATTAAAACATGTTCTTATCACGGACATTTTCAATTCAATGCATCCTAAAGGCATAAATCATAAAAACCCGTGAATATTTTCTTACGTTGCGTGAAATCTAACAAACCCTAAGAGAAGAATTGTTTAAAAATACAATGTCCTGCAAGTATCCGTCATGTTAATTGAGTCATTAATTTATCGAGGTGTCATAATCAAAACCCAATTTAGTCTCCTCGGCGCGTCAAAACTCAAACTATGATAACAGATTAATATGGATAATTGGGATTCGGAAACAAATTTGTTTTTTGAGTTTTTTTTTTTAATTTTCTGTACTGTTTGTACACAACTGGTGTTTGAAGATTCTGAACTTTAGGACGTTTCGGATTAAAAAACTATTTTTCAGCTTAAACAATATTCCAGTAATTTATCCTTTTAGTGCCATGGGACGATATATCGGCCCACACCTTGTACTGTTCGCATTGCGATAGGACTCTATCACAAAATAAATTTAAAATACGTTATAAATGGTCTAATTTCATTATAGGAGATTAAAGAAAATAGTTTTCAACAACAACGTAAATAAACGTTGTTTCGGAAGAGACAATCAATCCAATGCTTACCAAGTACCTTGGAGTTATTCTTTATTTTTGTTATGCAATATTATTTATTTTGTTACAAAAGTATATACTTACTAAGAAATACTCTACATATAACTTTATGTATGAGAATATTACTTCTCGTATGTGCATTCGGTTCGTAAGAGAGAATTCAATTTTTATTTTCTTTATGATCATTTATACCTTTGTTATTCATCTAATTTTCAATAAACATAGAAAAATTAGTGTTATTGTTATATTCTCTATTCCATCCTTAATACACTGCTTTTTGAATTAAGTAAATATTATTTTTTGTTTGATTTTTATGAACCTATTTCCATACCCTAGTTACATAATGAAATTCAGTCAGTTGTCTTCGCATGGACAACTCTTTTTCGTTCGGCACTAAAAGGATTAAGCAAAAAGGACGCACTTATAAAATATTCTTCTTTTCAATTTAACGTTTTGCTATAAATAATAATTGGAATAAATAGCAACATCTGCCTGCTGACTTAATTCTAACAAATTATCGACTAACACACACTTACATTTTTATCTCTGCTGGATGATTGATTATCTTACGTGAATTATTGTACTGAAGTCAAGACTGGGCTGAAAGAGATTCAACTGCGTACTGTTCTTGGCCATGTCTCAAATGTCATAAATTTTCTATTACCATCTAATTTATTGCTTGTAACTATTATCTTTGACAGTTTCAAATGAAAGATTGAAGTTAAAAATTGGATATATATACAATTTTTAACTTTTATATATATATATATATATATATCATTTACTGTAGAATTTCCCTTATCCGTTCTGAGCGGATCAAGACATAGCTGGTTAAAAGGAGCTGATCATCCGGTTTCCTTAGAAAAAAAAATTCGAAATTAATTTAACTCTTATAATAAGCAAAGATTAAAAATACAAAACATTATATATATAGTTCTTGCGTATATTAATACAAAGAGATAAAAAATTTATTAGAACACTTTAAAATATTTATAAAACACTACTTTATGTGCTTGCTGAGCTACCAACTACTTTAATAAAATGACTTTATATACATATTTTTTAGATAAATACTCCATCAATCAAGAGGTCAAATGTTCATTAATTTCCAATATTAATTTCTAACTGACTTCCCACTGAATTAAAGAAGTCTATATTATTGTTATAATGATAAATAATTGATAGTATTATTATTGGTATTTAATTGGTAAATTGTTTCCCTCTAGTGTTGCTTAAATTGATAAATGCGTGTATCATTATTTTAAAGACAATAAAAAATTTCTGATAGGAAGTACAATTGTTTATCATAATAAAATATAAGAACGATTTGCTGCACAAGAGTATATTTTATTGTCTTCAAGGAACAAACAGTTCAAAGATCGGAGGAGTCATTCAACTGGGGGACGGGAAACGGCACTGAACGAGGTAGAAAATTTTTCATAACCTTCCCTCATTATCGAAGAGGCAGTGCTGATAGGAGGGGGGAGGGTTAGGGATGATTGGAAAGGAGAGAGCCGACGATCTGAGGGAGACGGGGATATGAAAGAGAGAAAAAAGCGAGGTATAAAATCGTGACATCAGCCCGCAGCCATTACCGAGATATCTATAATAGAAACCCATCATATTTTCAATAACTGGCTCGAGGATTGGGTTCCCAGGAGTGAAACTGCTCTGAAGGAACCAGGGTTTTCGACACAGCATCACACGACCGGGACACAGGGGTATTATCTGGACTGCTAGGGCACTACAATCAACACTTTTCGAACGCTTAGCTTCGGCACTTAGAGATGTTCGGCTCATCAACGAGCAGGAGATTCGAGGAAATACTCCGCTTCCAATTGCTACTCAAACAGTAATGTTCCACCTCCTCGTGTACCATGATGCTCCCTACTATTCAATATTTTACACACAAAAAAAAACATACAATTTAAGTGAATAATATACATACCTAAATTTAATATAATAAATAATATTTAATTTATATATTATATTTATATATTCAGGCACAGGTAACTTTTGTTGTTTTTTTTCCTTTTTTTGCTCTTATTAAATAACAAAATTATACATATTATTTTGTATTATCCAATATTATATATAACCTTCTCCCATTTTTCTGGCAGTTTATCAATTTCTTCTTTGTAAAATATGGTTGGTTTGGACTGAAAAAAGTTTTCAACAGCCTGCCTAACTTTTTTTTTCTATTCAAAACCCCTCAGTTTCTAAGGTTATAAAAAACAGTTTAACGTAACGTGTATCAAACAAAACAGTTGGCGAAAGACTAAATGAAGCCTGGTCTACATAGTGAAACCAAAAACTTGTTGTAATGGTAACTCATAACGGGTCGATACGAACAATAGATTCTTCTTAGCTGCATTGGAAGTTGCTCATGATTCGACCTAACATATAGTCGTTTTTAGAGTTTCGAAATGAAACTTGGTAGGTATTGTGAATGCGTGCTCTTTTTGTTGTATGTGTAGCAGATTAGCTTATGTTTTCAAATTTGAGAGGCTTTAGAACTGTACGAATGTTTCGTCATGAAAATAGAAATTTCTGTAACAAATAACATGACTATAATAATCTTAAGGCAAAAAAGAAAAAAAAAAAAGAAAGGAATTTAAAAAAGTAAATGAAAATTTTTAAGCGTTAAAAAATATCATTTAGCAAGTGATAAAGTTATGTTTTAGAACTATCCTAAAATAATCTGTTTGATATTGTTGGTTTGAAAGACAGAAAACTATTCTTCAATCTAATAACTATTACAATATTACTAGACAAAGGGTCTAAACTTCCAACTAATTATGAAAGATGTATTTATAACTATAATAATCCTATCTTGACTTACGGAGTTGAATTTTGGGGCTCTATTGAACCATCGAATTCCTATCGTATCCAATCCTTACAACCCAAAATCCTTAATGATCCTTACCCAAATCAAGTCCACAGTGTTCCATATGTTGCCGGTTTGGCTAGAACCAGATACTAATCCTTCCAGGATAAACTTCTTAACCGCCCGAACCTACTTGTTTCTAATCTGACTTCATCATTACTTGATAATCAACCTAGGCGTCTGAAAAGAAGATGACCTCTATGACAAACATCAAATTTACTTATTTTTATATTATTGTTCAGTAGTTAATAGCAATGAATAAATTAAAAAAAAAATGTTTTTTATCATTTTAGTTTTCTTCGTAGAAGTTTGTGTTGTCTTCTAACTGATATATCTTCCTCACTTTCCAGTTTAATTGTACAGGCTACATTGGTGGTCCGCGGACCATAGGTGGGGCGTGGATGGACCCGGCAACAAATCATTCTTTAACAATTAATAAATTGTTGAAAATTTTGTGTATGCCAGTTAAACGTTTTTAGAAGGTAAATTCATAATAAAAGTGATTTAAAATGCACTTTTAACCACTTATTTTTGTAGGCAGCACCGGTTTAGATGTTTGAATATTCCTATGGTTTGGGAAGAACTGGTCTACATAAAGAGGAGAAATATTTTCTAAATAATATCAGGGAGTTTTATTAATATTTATCAAGTTAATTAATAATTTGAGCTTATAATTAATCAATTCTATATCAATTGATATAATATTTGTTACTTTTATAAATTATATGTCATTTTTATTCTTATTAACAAACGCAAACGTTATCGATTTTTTTTGTGTGTGTGTTCTAACACAATATATACCCGTGAAAGTTTATTAAAAATTTGATTTTAGGTGAGAGCCAAAGTAGACATTACTTTTTTAATATGAAGGTAATTCAGTTTTATTATAACCATATGACGTGGAAAGGAAATAATCTCACAGTGGATCGCACTTTTCCTAGCGCTTTCATTTCCTGTTTTCAAGGGAAGTGGAGGAGTATGAAAATATATTCAAGAGCTCTCTCTTCTATTCGGTAGGCAGTGGATCTACACTGCCCATATTTGAATAAAAGTTACTGGCCTTTAAAAGCTTTTCAGAATTCATTCCGGACGGTGGAGCCGGACTAGAAATGGCTAAGTCCGATATCGTGTCCTCCAGGTCATTTTTCTCCGGGCCTCTGGAGGAAGGTATAGTGCGGCTCCAGCCATGCGGAGGAACCTACGCTCACCCGAATTCCGTACGGGCACGCTCTTCCACATCGGATTTTCCATCTTTCTCTGGAATCTCTTTTATTACTGTCTCATAGGGGCATACGTAGTAATGGCTTCTATACCTTTTTCTAAACCATTTTCCGATTGATGGAATTCCATTTCCACTGAAGGCGTAATCTTCAGGAAGGAGCTATTTCGAGAACTTTGGCAAGGGTCAGAGAATTTCGAGATTAAGTTTCCGAACTGACCTACGTTTTGCGATTATTTAGGGTTAAGGATAAAGAATTTCCATTACACTATAAAATAAATTAAATTACGTAAGAAAACAAGAGTTAAGTGACTAGCTTCGATGTAAGAAAACTTATGTGAAAAAAGCTATGTGAAAAATGGTTTATGTATTTATTTTTTTATAAGAATGTCGACATCTTAATTTTTCAGGGATTTTACCTTTCGTCTGGATTACACTGTACATAGATTATTATTTTATTATATAATAATTTATCTACAACTTTTTTCCCTAACTCTCAGCTAACAATATTTTATTGTTTTAACACATTTCTGATGCACTAACTTTAAATAGCACTTTTCTATTTCTATTTCCATTTTAGATGTATATGCTTACTTTTAAAACAAAATTACTAATTCATTATTAACGAATCTATGTAAAAGTTCAACTTTTTTTTTTAAAAACTGGTCGATCGTTCGCCTAACTTTGCTAAGATTAGTCTTTGATTTTTTATTTTATTTTTTGGATTTTCGCTATATTCATCCATATTTTCACCAAATTCATAATATTTACAATGAAGACTTATTTTATACTTTATTTGTTCTAATTGGTAATAAAAATCTGCAACCAAAGCTTCGGTCTTGGTTCTCCTTAAAAATCAATTAAGTCTATTCAGATGTAGCTGTGAGTCAAGCTCTATATTAAGGTAGCTATATTGGAAGGAAGGGATGAGGAGCAGGTGGCAAGAAGACGGAGGCCCATTTGGAGGTCTAATGAGGCCTGGAGTACCGCAGCGACCCGGCCTAGTTAAAGAGTGAGGGTACAGCTCACGTAGGCAGTACCCGCCCATCATCGCCTAGTGTACTTGATGGATGCGGTCAGCAACATTACGAAATGAGTTCAAAGCCTCATCCCTAACCCAGATGATAATATGAAGTTTAATCCAGATAGGCCGCAACAAGTCCTTGGTCTGGAAGAAGAACAATGAGGTGGAGGAAATGGGATCGGAGGTCGAAGGACTGCCTTTAATGGGATTCCTGAAGGACGATCCTGGCAACTTGTTCCCGGTAAAGGAGATCCTTTCAAAATATATCTATCTACCACAATTAGGTTGAGAAACATCTCGGGATCCTAGGCATGTTCTGTATTACGCTCGGAGCCTCGGATACCTGACGTCTTAGGAGTATATATTATGTTCTTACATTGGGTAACTGGGCGACCCTCAGCACCTTGAGTGATAGAATTCCTTCAAAATACCCGTCGTCGTATATCATATATTTCTTCTGACTACTTCACGTTTTATGTCTAAACCTTGCTCTTACACAATATAAACATTGTAGATACCCAGACTTAGAATATAACCAAATTTGTACTAAAAGCATGAAGGTTACAGCGTGAATGGGTAATTAAACGTTTAACTTAAAAATGTGTATAACAACATATCTTTTGGAAAATTGTACATACATAGACACTAAAACACTGATACTGGAGTTTTTCTTTTGTATCCAAAGTAGTTCCTACCTTCACCATTAACTAATTTGAGGATTCAGGACGCCAAGACAAATTGAGGCGTTGAAAACCAGAGTAGACCAAAATCTCAAAGTGTAACTTCGGATAAAACTTTTAATATAATTTATATATTATTATCTGATTTTTTTTTACGTAGGTTGTAATTTGAAAATATACCTGATTGTCGTGAGAAGATATTGATTGAATGTCCTGATAAAATAAACCTGAAAATATATTACCATTGAAAACAGGGATAAGACAAAATATATGGTCAGCAGCGAAACGGGGACTGTTTCTGTTCGTTCTTGTTTATTGATTTAAAATATCGCTGGCCATCACTAGCTATTCCTTATTACTATTATTATTATTATATTATTATTATATATTACTTTTTTATTTTATTTCTGAATCTTAAATAAATTAAAATATTTTTTTTTTAAATTTAATTCAAAAACAAATAAACTTCGTAGTATATAATCAAGAATATCATTATAGTTGTTGTTGTTGTTGTCTGGGGCTTAAGGGCGCAAAACCCTGAGGTCATCAACGCCCATGTTTCGTGCTTTATATTTTATTTCTATAATTCTATTTCACTTTAAATAATTTCGAGAAAAAAAAAAAAAAAAAAAAAATTAAATAATTAATTCTGTTGGTATTTTTTTTATTATGTATAACAGATTTTCTGGTTTAAATCTTATTCAAAAGGCCATTCCTTTTTAAGAAAACTAAGACCATTTCCACGTTCTTCTGGTCATCATTTAGAGCATCCGATACACTCGGTCCTACTCCCAATCTACTCAAGTTCGCAGAATAAAAATGGCATTTTTCAAATATATGACTGATCGTAAGTATACTGTTGCAGTATTGACATTTTGGAGGTGGCTGCTTACTGATCAGATATCTATGAGTCAAACTCGTATGACCTATTCTTAATCTGGCAATAGCTACCTCCTCCCTGCGATTGGAACGGTATGATGTGGTCCATGGTTTAGTGGTTTTTTTGATGGTTTTTAATTTGCTTGGCGGGCTTTCATCCCACATGGCTTGCCAACTAGATAATATCTCATTTTTCATTGGAAGACTTATTTCTTGTGGTGTCAGAATGGCCGTGCCCTGACCTGGAAGAGCAAGTGTCATTATAGTGATGTTTTAATTAGTTTAAAAAATATTCTAATTTATTTCAATATTCAAATAAAAAAAACTTCCTGGCACACAGTCAAAGATAAATAAAACAAAAAAAAATGAAATCATATTATACATAAATATTATAATAAATAAGATTTCTTAATTTGATCTTAACGCCATTTGTGATTAGTCATTCCCGTTTTTGATTTATCTAATTCCTGTAATTACAAGATTATATTAACAACTTTTTAATTGAAATTAAAACATTCAGACAATATTTACCTTATCTATTTTTAATTAAATGTTTTTCAACAATAATTAGAATTTATATACTAAAACTATTCTACTTTTAAACACTTTATTTCATTATAATAATAGAATTTTTGAATTATAAACATTATTATCGCTGTTGACAAAATTATAATAAAGAAATGTATAAAGTTGTAAGATTGTCCAAATATTTTAATTGTATTTAAAAAAGTTTTTAGTTTAATATTTAAATCTCATAATGTAAATAAAAGGATCCATAAACCTGAGGATGGGGAAAAAGACCCTGAAACGTATTTTTTTTTTATTAAAAACTCGATTGGAAGTATTTCGCCTAAACATTTAAATATACATAAAACACTATATTAATTTAATTATGACAATTTTTTTTTGCTTTTAAAAATTATTTAAAAAAGATATTTTTCTTATAGGAAGAATTATAGAACATATTTGATATCGGTCGGTGTGATTGGAATTAAACCGAATTAGATTAAGACTGCTTAAAGTTATCATCCTTCTAATTTGCAGGGTTAGTCACAGAAACAGGTTGCGTTACTACAAATATTTAAGGACTTGACCTAAGCAGTGATTTGGCAATGTCCTATTGGCTTAGTTATGAAACCGACTTGCTAAGATTTTTTTTTCCCGATAAAGTCTAAAAGAATATTTTTTTAAATCTCAATCTTTTTTAAATCAGTAAATTTAAATAAGTTATTCTCGTCGATTTTGTTCCATTAAAGACTCTCATTCACTTACAATTGAATTGTTTTTAATTAAATTTTATGATTATTTAACTGTTAATTCACTTGATAAGAACTTCGATGCTTACGAAACTTTTACCTAAAAGGTTTTGTAGAAGTTCTAAAAATTGTTAATTTATATTATTTGAGGTGTTGATTATAAATTTCAAGTTTGTGACGCCAATGTTTCTTGAAAATATAAAAAAAATATAGATGTTGCTTCTAAACGATTCCCCTGACAAAAAATATATATATAATTCTTTACTGGGTTACTCTTGGTTAATACAGTGTGGAAAGCTAAAGAAACGCTAAATTTGTATGCTACGAAAAAAAAAATTAATTTTCCGAGTCTATTTTCGATTTCTATAATATTAATCTAATGGATCAGTCCCAGAATTCATAAAGAATATTATTAGTTGACATTTTTTGTATTTTTTTTTTTTAATGTTTCCGGGGAAAGTGGAGGTCAAAAGCTTGAAAAATGTAAAAGATTTACACTAAATTAATGTAATATATGTTGACGAGAGAACTGAAAAAGATTAATTTTTTATTGTAAATAACGTCACAAATTAAAACGTCATCAGCACTCCAATGACACAAATTAGTTTTCTATCAAAAGTCGTAGTACCTAATTTTAGAAAATAATCAAAACAATTTATAATGGGAGCAGCTGATGTAGATAAGTGAAATTGTATTTGAAATGTTGAAAAGTGACACTCATCAGACAGGAAAAATTTAAAATCTAGAAAAAAATTGAATAAAGTTGAGTTGCATGATTTAAATAGCCCCCTCTCCCCTCCCCTCCATAAAAAAACTTTTACTTTTGAAATGTGCATATATTTCATTTTATTGAAAAATCCTGAAATCACTTAATTTTCAGAACTTCTCTAAAATATTCCACCGAAATCCATCTGGTTCTGTTGACAAGACTGTGAAGGTTCATAAAAAAAATTATCGGCTGAGTTGATTTTACTTTTAATCATAGACAATTAATCATTGTCTTGATATTTACATGAAGTTTTTAATAATTTAATAATAGAATGTTTTATAAAAAACTGTTAACTATGTTTCGATATTTTGTTTTACATCATTTATTAACATATACAGTTTTGAATCAACAATAAAATGAATATAATAATTACTAACAGTAAATAATTGTTCTTTTCATTTTTGTCAAAAAGAATCAGTATTGAAGAATTTATAGATAAATAATTTAAAAAATAAACGTTCACAATTGTGAATTTTTGATCTGAATATGAAAGAAATTTATTTGAAATTGTGACTTATAGTGTTTATAGACTGGTTTCTTTTCTTTTCTTTTTTTTTTTTAATTATATACTAGAAATTTATAAATAATAATTCAGTAAAACATTAAGAAAGGTGTTTTTTGTTTTTTTAATTATCATTTTATACTTGATACAAGATATAGCAGACAAGGTGCTATTTATATCGTTTTCTCCCAACAACTGTCCTATTATGAAAATCTCAGTATTACATTAAAATTACACTAAATATTTTTTTATTTCACCATTTGCCACTTGCAGCCTTCAATTATGTTTAAACTCATATGCAATTAATGTACAATCTCCCAGCATTAGATCGGTTCATTACTTCACTTTCTATGCAGCTTGACCATTAATAACTCTAAATAAGATTTTTAATTCGTTCTCCTTAATTTGAGCTCTTAATGCGAAGCTGATTTCGAACGGGATAGAACAAGCACTGTTATAGATTAAATTTTTGATTGGAGAAAGGAACTGTTATAATTTTCGGTCTAATGGAGTTTTGGCCAGAAATTACAAGTCAGTTGGACTGATAGATTACGGTGAGAGCAAGTTGGTTTGTTTCATAACTTACTTTCCTCCCGGCATTTTGTAAAATGTATTTTCAGCTAGTCTTTGTCATAGGATATTTTTATCATCATAATTATAATTATAAGTAATTAATTAATGATTACAGTACTTATTATTTATTCTACATAAACTAATGCGTGGATAAATATAATTCAGACATAAATATAAATGTCTAAAATTAGGAAATTATTTTAGATCAGGAAGCTCGCAATAATATCAGTCATTGATTGAGAAATTGTAAAAACTAATTCTTTTTTTTTTTTTATGTTCCATCGAATTTAGTATTGATTATTTATTATTTCATATTTCTTTTCAAATATACGATTTAATTAACATAACAGTGAATAATTCGATCTTTCATGCTTGTATTTTTTACAACATAAACAATCGCGGTAATAATTTTCTGTCGTGTTGGTATGTACAAAAAAAACTATTGTTACAGAATTCAAAATAATCTTCACAATCTAAAACATCGCTGCTTTACTTGAATAGTGGTACTACTGTCAAACAAAACATTTTTAATTTTATTTTGAAATGGACGTGTTCCAAAGATATTTCCGTAGATAGGAGTTTCTTTCTCTACTGTCCCTCAAATGGCTATCCTAAAAGCTAGTAGGGTTGTCAAAAACTAACCACAATCTACAGTACAATTTTTATTAAACGTTAAATACGAAATAATTTTTTTTTTGTTGCCTATTATTCAGTGTGCTGTTATACATGCAAAACATCGTCAATTTCTTGGGTTTTCGGTACGTTTGGAATTTCTTGAATGTGGATTATTGAAGGAATGTAATACTCATACATAGTGAAAACCATGAACACATTTATGTATCGTCGATTAATCTGTGAGACCTAGTGAGACGAAAAAAATCAAAAGTTTTTTTTTTCAAACTACTTGAATTAAATAGAAATCAACATTTCATCCTAGAAACATCTACATCTGTACTTGTACAATATTTTCTGAATTGAAAAAATCTTTTATGGTGTTTCCTATTTATTAATAATTTTTAAATTATATAATATTTTTTTTAATTACGAGGTACCTTAGCTTACAACAGATTCTTGAAATGTACTTTAAACTATCTGGTGCCATATTTGTTTATTCGTTTACTAAAAGAACTAATAAGTATATCAATCACAAAGAAAACTAAAAATGATTGAGATGCTTTCATCTGGTCGAATCATACTGGATGTACTTTTCGGTATAAATAAATAAAAAAAAATTGATTTGGTTCCGTTTCTGCCAGTTTTCAAATGATATAATGTTGAAATATTGGTAAAACAACTTTTTTTTTTATTTGCTATTTACAACTGTACATTATAATACATTTAGTAAATTTGGTCTCAGTTAAAATGGAGTGTTACAGGCGTGTAGAAAAATGCTACCAATGGGTAGTGGTAGCACTCTAATGACGTTTTACATTAGCAGGTCTCGAGGCCATCTTCTTTTCAGGTGCCTCGGAGGATTGTCAGGAATGGAAGAGGAAACAAGGTTAGAAAGTAGTGGGTTAGGGCAGTTAGGAAGTTTGTAATGTAAGGAATGATATTGGGTTCAGGCTAGATCGGTTACATATGGAACATTAAGGACTTATGATTTTATTTTTGACGAAGTAAGGAGCATTGAGGATTTTACGAAGGATTTTGGATTGCAAGGATTGGATACGAGAGAAATTCGAAGGTTTAGTGGAGCGCCAAAGCTCAACTCCGAATGTCCAGATTTGCCTTATTACAGTCATGCAGATCAGTCTCTTGTAAAGAATTGGAAGTTTAGACCGTTTGTCCAGAATTGTCCAAATCGACGTGCAGTTTCCTGTCTTTTCATTCTTGTGTGAGGATTCCAGTTTAGTCGTTTGTACAGATGTAGTCCAAGGTAGCGGATCTGTTCGATAGGGGTAAGATCAACATTATTAAAGAAGAATGTAGGGCCGTTGGTAGGTTTACGACGAAGGGTAAAAGTAATTTGATGGGATTTATTTTAATCCTCCAATTACGACACCATTCTTCGAGGGGTGTGATATGGGATTGGAGGGTTTAAGATGCAATAAAAGGGTAATTATTAACAGTGAGCACACATATGTCATCAGCATACGTGGTGAGGATAGTGTTAGGATTGGTTGGGATGTCAGCTGTATAGATAGATGATGTAGAGGATAAGACCAAGGATACTACCTTGAGTATAAAACAATTTTTCTATCCCGTATCGTTCAACTGTTCAATTTGAATCCTATTTGAAAAATAAAAATTACCTCAGAATTATCCATTACGTCTAAATTTCCCAGTAAATTGAATTTAATAAGTTTTAGATGTAGAATTTTAAATTGTCAAAAGCTGACATCCCAACCCACCCTAACACAGTCCTAACAAGAACGCTGATGTCACATGTATACTGTCTGTAAACAACGACCCAACTAATGCATCACAAGCACTGCAGATACACATAAAATCTATTGAAGAATGGTGTCAAAACTGGAGAATCAAAATAAATCCTGACAAATCCCACCAGATCACCTTTACTCTCCGTCGTAAATCTCTATCCTTCTGTCCTACAGTTTCCTTTATAATTACTCCACTAACGCCTGTTGAACAGATTCGATACTTAAGACTCCATCTTGTCAAGAGACTTCTGGGAATCCACACACAAGACTGAAACGACAAGAAACTGCTCGTAGATTCCGATTGCTACAACACTTACTTGACAAACGCTTTAAACTTCCCATTCACTACAAAAAATTAGTATACACTACGATAATCAGACCAATTTGGTCATATGGAATTGAGCTCTGGAGCTCCACCAAACCATTAAATTCCTCCCGCATCCGATCCTTACAATTAAAAATCCTACGTTAAATCCTTGATGCTCCTTATTACGTAATAAACTCATTCACAAGGACTATAACATCCCATTCGTTGCAGAATTGGCCCGAAACAGATATGCGTCTTTTCATTCCAAGCTCCTTAACCATTCTAACCCATTAATTCTTAATCTTTCATCCTTGACAATCCCTGATAATCCTTCGAAGCATCTGACAAGAAGATGGCCACGGAACCTCCTAATTTAAATTAATGTTTGAAGTACCACCGATGGGTGGTTCCTTCCCAAGATTTTCAAGTGTACATGAAACATACAACATATTTACTTATTGTATTATTTTGTACAGTTGTAAATTACATTAAATAAATAAAAAAATAAAATAAAAATGAAATAATTTTTGAGGTACTATCATCGAAAAAGTTTATTTTTTCTCATTGTTTTTAAGAAAGGTTCCAGTGTGCAGTGAAGTTTTTTCTTGTAAAATGATCGGGAGCCCCAAAAGATCTGCCATCCAAAGCCATTTACCTCGGTCCCCTATATGCAGATAAGGGTGTGTTAAGAGTTGACTCGAACCCCGCGTTGCCATGGAAATGGCAGGGGTGATTGTCGGACGGGCCAATGAGATTTGAGAAAGTTTCAAAGAGGGGTTGAAAACGAGGGGGTGGCGACATTAAGATTTGAGAGGACGCTTGTTTCAATAGTGGCTAGGGTAAGCTAGGGGGGTCGGAATTGTCCCTTTGATTCTAACTCGTTTAGCTTCCAGCTTTGTTTCAATATTATGCCTGCAAGGGAATTCTAAATTATTCTTCAATAAAATTTCAAAAATTACATAAATAACTGATAATTGACCGTATAACCCCGCCAGGGTTGCGGTCAAAAAGAACAAAAATAGTTTACAACAATTTATTTTCCGACGTTTCGCCCCACTTTGTAGGGCTTCATAACGACTGTTCAAGATGACACCTTCACAGACTTTTCACAAGTCTGATCTTTTTAAAAGTCTGTAGAACTATCATCTTGAACAGCCCTGATAAAGTCCTACGAAGTGATATGAATTTTTATAATTAGTTGTAAAGTATTTTTGTTTTTTTTTTACCGCCACCCTGGTCATCTTTTTCATATTTATTTAAAATATCTATATTTGATGCATTGTATGTATGTATACATGACTCTTTTAAGAAAAACGAAATATTGAGGAGAGAAAAAAAATCGATAAAAAACTATCAATTGAGTGGATTGATGTCGTGATGAGAGGAATCTTGTACAATTATTTATTTCTATTTTTGTTTAAATATTGAGTTATCCTTTTTACTTTACTCGCTTAGAAATCAAGTATAAAATAGGATTAGAGCACTGTGGAAAATTTGTAATTTCAGTTTTCAAAGGATATATCTATACTATATTTTTGGGCTCTCTGATTCCAAATAATCAAGTATTTAAAAAACTGTCTGTATGTGCATGTGTAGTTTGGTGGGAAGCCTACCTCAAAAATGAAAATTTGTACGGAAATATATTTAACTAATAGTATGTACCCAGGATGTGGCCACAGTGCAACATTATATGATAAATATTATAATTTTGTCTCTGCAAAATTTGGTAATGCCTTCTACGATTTTGATTATGATTGTACCAATGACCTATGCTATGTTCTTTAATATCAGATAGATCTTATCTTTATTAAAATATGTATTTTATGAAATAAAAAATAAATCTTTACAGCTACAACCTATTACGGTTCCAGGGATGCAGTATTTCGTACAGAAGAATTGTTATTAGACCAATGGTTGTGCAAGGAGGTAACTTAGTCAGATTCACGCTCGACCACCATATTTTTACCCAATTAAGGGTTCCACTTCAATCTGGATGAACTCAGAAGGGCTCCTGAACATAGGACTCACGATGACAGGAACAGAATAAGTAATAATATACCACAACTGGATTCGAACTAGGGTCCATGGAGTTACACAGTGCCTGACCAGTAAGCCACCTCCGCTCACGTTATATAAACAGGTTGACCAACAATGTTTTGGTCTTCATTGACAACAACAAATTTCTACCAACAATGCAGGTCTTCATCAGGATTTAAAATAAAAAGATACAAAGAAAGTAAAGCAAATGTAAGAGTACAAGAGTGAAATAAATAAGATACGATGGTATAAACATTATAAAAAACGTAAACAAAATAAAAAGGAGCATAAAGATAAATGCAAACATTATTAATAAAACAGTTATAAGGTGTAATAAAATACAATATTTAAAAAAAATTTAGATATAGGTAAAGATGTTTTTATAAAATATGACTATTATATTCAGTGAATGTGCTATGATTTTAAATTTTGTTTAATTTTATAAATTTAAGCTGTACATATTTATATAGCAGAATATATAGCTACTGGATAAAATATATTCGATTGTAATTTGTGGCGGTGATAGTCGTTGTGCGGTATGGTTTACCTGGCACGTACTCAAGAAAAATATTTGGTCTTCCATCAAAACCTGAAAGGTTTCCTTGAATATTTGAAATAATATGAGTTATGATATTTTACTTTCATCTTCAACGCGTAAAGTTTTTGTAAAATGTCAGAATCATGAGGTGACATAACATTAGAAAAACAATCTGGACCCTGACAGATACATTAAACCCCATATGTCGGTAAATATTTTCATATCCTATAACAAATTATATGAATATATTTTTATTGAATCAATAGTGGAAAATATCCTTTAAACAATTTTACCTATGACCAATCAGAAGACATAAATGCATTCAATAGATAATAGCGGACGTGGAAATTTTCTCGAGCATTGGTTAAAAAAAATATTATGTATTTTGATTCAACCCTTAATATGAGGAGAACATGATCACAGGTGACGAAAATTAATAATTGATACTTATTTTCTTGTGCCAACGTTTCGGTCTGCATTTTATATATCCTTCAGTCAAGTCAAGTATTTATTTATCAGTAAGCAGACTTTGCACCTTTTAATCCTAAATGAATCCTCCACTATTACAAGCTTGTTTTATAAAAAAGTAATATAAAGATATGATTATATAGTTAGTTAATTTGTCGGTCTAAAAAAATATTAATGAATAATGTTTGTTAATAAATCAATCTCGACACATTACTCGTTGAACGACGTTCCTCGGAGGGTGGTAGTAGGAGGTCCTGGAGAAACCCGACAAGTCCTTTCTCCAGACTGGATAATTTATGCACCTAATATTGTTAGATAATGGAGGCAGGGCTTAAACGGTCCCGCAGTAATATCTTAATCTACGACCAAGGATATTGCCAGCGCCTAACAATTTAGCGACTATTGCTACAATAAAACAGGGAAGACAATCACACCAAGGTCAAAGGCCTTTTCTTACTTTATTTTTATTATAGGTTTCCATTAATGGCTCCTAATTAACATTATTTATTGTAGTTTACGGATTTGTGGCGGGTGAAATTGAGGTCTATCCCATTTGTCATTCAAAGTAGTAGATGTCTTAGCAAAGGTCATGGAACAGCTGAGTGAGGAAATCGGCGATAAAATTAAATTTATTTTATTGGAATTTTATTTTCATTTACCAATAATTACAAAAATAATCGATAAAAACTAAATTGTTTTTAATAATTATGAAATACTGTAGATTGATTTTCTACAGCACCAAACTGTTTTATTTGATTATTATTAATATATTAAAAGATTAGTAATACAAGTAATACCCCCACAATCAAGGAAATGAGTATTAGAGCCCTAAATGTTCATTCATAGGAATGAATAATGAATGTAAATATAGATATGTTTCAGATAACCAAAAAAGAACTTTACGTTTTGCATTAAATATTCTTTTTTTTTTTCTTGGTTTCCTAGATTTATGCACAAGACATTATTTTGAAAAATGCTTCTAGTAAATTAATAGAACTGACGAATACGAAACATTTAATTTCACATAAAGGCGGTAATATAGGTAGGTTTATTTTATTTTTTTTAATGAATACATAAACTGTTCTGACTTTGCGAGAAATTCATAAAAGTAATTTAGTAATAATATTTCAGGATAAATTAGTATAATTGTAGATACAAGTTACAGTTTTAAGAAAAAGAAAAAAAAGTATTAATATAATAATTAATTAATTATAGTACTGGAGTGGGTAGCTCATTGGCAAGGCACTGTGATACAAACTCCAAGGACTCAGGTTAGAATCCGGCTGTGACAGATAATTATTTAATGTTTCATTGTAGCCGTAAGTCAGAGCTGTGGGCTCCCAGCCTTATAAAGGTACTCTTAATTGGGTAAAAATTTGGCGGTCAAGCGTAATTCTGATCAAATCACTTCCTTGTACAATCATTGATCAAGTAACAGTACTTCCTTACAAAGTACTGCACCCCTGACTCTCCATGAGTTGTAGCGGATGTATATGTAAAAACTAATCCTTGAGCGGTTGTATAGGTTTAATTTTTTTCTAAATTAAAATATATAGTTATTAATAATTCTAGACAGAAACAATTGAAAGTTATAAATTATCTGTAAATATTAAAGTATTAATTTGGTTGAGGCACAAGTAGATTGGATAAAACTAATGATAAATAATAAATAAATAACTGACTGAAGTACACTGAAATAAATGACTGAGGTATTTTGCCCAAATATAGTAAAAGACATTCAAAACCTGGAAGGATCACGATTTGATTAATTAAGATTTTATAATCAAGATACCGGGAGACCATTTAAGAATTCCCAACCGGACCGAACCCTCTAAATCAGCCCAAATGGTCCAGCTGTTCCCAGTTTGAATCTCCTTCCTCCCTGTCGTTAACTTATTAAAAGCTTTATTAGCGCTAAGTCAGCTCTGAATAAGTCTTCATTAGCGTCCAAATTTTTTAGTCATTTACAATCCGGAAACTGTAAAAAAAGTAATCCCTAATCTCTTTTCAGCTTCATCAGGGGAAGAGGGAAATAAATATTTAAATGAGGAGATAATATTTAATTAAAGGCGGCAGTAATCAAAAGAAGGACGTCAGTAAAGAAATGAAGGAAGTGCCAATATTTGATTCTCACGGTGGGGGTCTTGAAGGTTGGAAAAAGGAAGTTTATATGACTAAATGTTATAATATCTGTTTCAAAGTGACTGGGAGAATGATAACTTTATGTGTGATTTATCACAATTATAAAATAATAATCTTAGCTCGGTGATTAATAATGCATAATCATAAAAAAATAATAATAATAAAAAATAAAAATTATTCAAAAGGACGTCAAGAACTGGGATACTTCCAGCCACAAATGACGTAGAGAGGAGGCCGTACTGACCAGGCTTAGAATAGGTCATACGAGGCTCACCCACTCCTATTTATTTCAAAACAAACGCCTTCGAACTGCCTTGCAACAACAATTTGACAATTAGTCATATTTTCAAAAAATGCCCATATTTATTATTTGGTTTACACCCGGATATATCAAAAACCATCAGAGACGATGATAAAACAATTAATTTAGTATTTCATTTTTTTAAATCAAAAGGTTTACTGAAACAAATATCAAATCAAACAGACAAAAAAAATAAATTAAAAATAATAATAAAATTAAAAATAAATAAAATTAAACAAATGTTAGCATAATTAAATAAGATATAAATGGCGTTAATTACCAATGTACGCCAATATTACGCCACTAAATAAACAATGCTCTGGTATTTATTGGCACATAGTTGCGAGTACTGAGTTGAGCTTTGGGGCTCCATGATTGATCAAGCCCGAACCCCATATCAATGCTTCCATTGTAAATTTCTTAGCCATTAAAACCCTCTAATTTCTAACCTCGCTTCTTTTTCTATTCTTGACAATTCTCCGAGGCACCTGAAAAGAAGATGGCCTCCAGACTTTCTAGTGTAGAAATATGATTAGAGTGCTACCAATGGGTCGTTTCTTTACATGCCTGTGTGGTGGCAAGATTAGTAACGTCTTCAGCGGCAATAGTCGACGTTAGCAAAGAGACTGTTTGAAATGGGTTTGTCACTGTCGAAATTATTATCAACATTTTTATTTCTCTAGTATATTTCTTTTAATCCGCTACCTTGGACTACATCTAGACAAACTCCTAACCTGGAATCCTCACACAAGACTGAAAAGACAGGAAACTGCACGTCGATTTCGACTTTTACAGCACTTACTGGACAAACGGTCTAAACTTCCAATTCATTACAAAAGACTGTAATAAGGCCTACATGACTGTAATAAGGTCAATCTAGAAATAAGGAGTTAAGCTTTGGGGCTCCACTAAACCTTTGAATTCCTCTCGTATCCAATCATTGCGATCCGAAATCCTCAATGCTCCTTACTTTGTCACTAATAAAATCATACATAAAGACCTTAATGTTACACATGTAACCAATCTAGCCCGAACCAGATATCACTCCTTCCATTATAATCTCCCTGGCCACCCAAACCCACTATTTTCTAACCTTGCTTCCTCTTCCAATCCTCCGGGGCGCCTGAAAAGATGGCCACGAGACCTGATAATGTAAAACGTCATTACAGTGCTGCCAATGGGTAGTTTCTCTACACGCCTGTAACACTCCAATTTAACTTAGATCAAATTTACTAAGTGTATTATAATGTACAGTTGTAAATAGCAATCAATAAATATTTAAAAAAAAAAAAGTATATTTCTTTTAAATTTTTTTTTATTTATAATTCATTTAATGTTTCCTTATTTTGTACCTAACGATTCATCTTTATCATTACAATAGGAACACGCAGTAAACCTGTATCACTCCATTTTGATCTTACATCAAATTTACTTGATGTATTTTGAAGTAAATACAGTAGTAAATAGCAATAAAAAAAAACAATGTCTAAAACATCAAAAATGTCTCGTGATTTTAAGTTAAGCTGTTTTGAATTCGGAATGTTTTGAACAGGATGACGTCATTTCCATATTGCTCAGAAGTGATGATCGTAATCGATAAAGCATAACTCTAGAACCGGAATAGAAAGCGGAAAGCCTAGGACCATTAAATAGTTGCTATGAAAAGAGACGGTGTTGGATTCCACAGTGCAGGACACACACAATAGGTACCGTGGTAACTAGCTGTAATTACATGTAATCACCTTTGTGTTCTGTTTCTTAGGCACGACCCTCGAGATTTACCTATCTCTTCTTTGTTCACACCCTTATAGTCTTATGGCATTAGCATTCCTCCACTTCTTTCAGCTTCGTTCCCAATGGCCTCTTAGTCCTCTTAATGGACATTCTTCGAGGAGTCCTCCTTCTCTCAATAGGCACACTCTGGGTTCCGTTTAGCTAATCATTTTGTATAATTTCTATCTTGTGACACCGCATTATCATGGAAATGATACCTCCTCGACACGTATTCGGAATATATGATTCAATAATCTTTAACTGCCAGACCTAATCTTGAATTTATTCTTGGAATCTGGCTTTTTAATTGTTTCAGGTTGAGAAATATTTTCAGTGTGGAATAACACTTTTAGTCGAAAAGGTTAAATTGAATTAGCAGTTGTAAACAACATTTTCAATGACCTAAAATAAACGATATATCCACTATAAAAGTTGTATACATCTATAATTACACAGGATTAGAATTGAATTTGATTTAATTATTTTTTCTGATCTTCATGTTTTTTGGTATTCTGAAACTAAGAATGTTGTTTATTTTCGTCCATAACGTATACATTTTTTGCTTATCTATATCTTATATTGTTTTTGGTAATATCATTATAGAAATTTACAACTACATATATTATATAATATATTCAGTAAATTTGATCTTAGTTAAAATGGAGTGTTACCGGCGTGTAGAGAAACTACCCATTGGTAGTAGTCTAATGACATTTTACATTAGTAAAATAGATGGTCTCGTGGCCATCTTCTTTTCAGGCGCCTCAGAGGATAGTCCGGTATGAAAGAGGATGCAAGGTTAGAAAGTAATGGGTTAGGGTAGTTAGGAAGTTTGTAATGGAAGGAATGATATCTGGTTTGGGCTAGATCGGTTACATATGGAACATTAAGGTCTTTATGTATGACTTTATTTTTGACAAAGTAAGGAGCATTGAGGATTTTACGAAGGATTTTGGATTGCAAGGATTGGATACGACAGGAATTCGAAGGTTTAGTGGATCCCCGAAGCTCAACTCCAGATTGGCCTTATTACAGTCATGTAGATCAGTCTTTTGTGATGAGTTGGAAGTTTAGACAGTTTGTCTAGTAAGTAATGTAATAGGCGAAATTGATGTGCGGTTTCCTGACTTTTCAGTCTTGTGTGAGAAAAATGTGGAACGCTTTACGATTTTGCGTGTCATCCTTGCGCAGGGGCCATGCTAATCTTCTCTGTATTGTTCCAATTTTAGTACATGTGCCGCCGAAGCGAGTACATTATATTGTTTAAATATGAGTGACATTCGTGATATGACCTTTAAATCCAGCAATATGTCTTTTGATTACGTACTATATTCATTTTATAGATTTGAAAATAATATCCATAAAATGAATTTAAATAATTATAAATTTTATGACTTATATCTCAAATTTTATTAGACCTGATGGATTCCGATTTGTGCTATTTGGTTAATATTATTGTCAGGCATTAAATTTCAAGTTGATCAGTTGGGTACTCTAGGAGCAAACTTGATTTGGTTTCAGTTAAAAAACAAAAACAATGAAAGAGGTAACAGCAGAAAAACATTAAGAGAAAGTATATTACTTAGAGAATAAAAACAAATATACAAAATATTGGATGGTTGCCACTCACACATTAACATCGCAGATCTATGCTGTTGTTGACTTTTTCAAATTACTTCTTATATTTGTTACATAATATTTATTCGGGTAAAGGTCATGACCCCCTTGCATTTTTAATGTTTATTTAGCTTTTTAACCTTTTTATTTATTTTTTAACTTATTTATTCATTTAATTATCACTTTAAACTAACTTTTTGTTTTTTAAATCAATTTACTAGTTCTTTTTTTTTAATGTAATCATATATTTATTTTTTTCGTATTCTGATCAACTCCTGTGACTATTTTTTCTTTGATTTGTTTTTATATTGCTATCTAATGATAAACTCGGATTAAATGTAGATCACTAGAGAGGGGAAGTATGAGAGTGAAATAGCCAACAAAATGGAATCAAATAAAATTGTTAGGTATTTATATAGAATATTATGGATTGTAAAAGGAAAAAGTCGAAAAAACTAAATTGTTTTGTACATATATGTAATATTCGTATAACATGTGTTAAAAAGTTTGTAGAGTTCGTCTGCCGCATTTACCAGATACATGCAAAATATTGGTTAGTCCGTCCGTTTTAGATATATTTTCCCGTGCGCTGACTAAGTAATTCAATTTAGTTGTTTAATGATTAACTAGAGAGAATTTAACGACCGACCAACTGGAGACGTGATGCTGAGACGAAAGTGAAAAGCTTAGTATAAAATGTCTCGTTATTGACAAAAGTTGTTGGGAGAAAAATAGCATTGATAATACACTATATGCGAATTACTTAGGAAAGCGCAATGTGATAAAAAGTAAATATGGCGGTGTAAGACGTTTTTAGAAACTACGCTTTGCTTTCTTTCTGCTCATGGTTGAAGGGAGCTCTAATAAAGTAAGAAGTAAGTATTATTCATTGGTGATTCTTTTTCTTGTTTAAGTATGTTGTAGAGAGTGTCAGGATAACATAGAAACAAGCAATTAGTGGCCAGTTGGGAATTTAAAAGTGTCCATAGCAGGAAGAAAGGTTTGTAACATGCAGACGTCCGTTACAACGAAGTGTCCGTTAGTAGAAGTTTATCTGTATCTAAATAATGTAGCGCTTCGCCAAGTTTCAGAACAAAATGGACCCTACAAAGACCCTAGGGTGCTAAAGGGTTGCAGAAGAAGTGGAGGGCGCAGGCGCGGCCACACCCTAACGACTCTCATTTGGCCTGTGTTAATTAGAAGTTGGACCTGCGCCCTGTCTTTGCCCCCTCAGTCTGTTCATTAAGATCTCCTCTCTCTGAAGGGCTTCTTTGTCTTCACTTCTTCATCCCTTTGTGGTACTAAAGGAGCGAACGCGCTATAAATTGTATGATCATGATGATGATTACAGTGAACATAAAAAAAAAAAAGAAAATACAACACACACATGCACTCATTTATAAATTATTGAAAAATAACAGACAAATACATTCCATTACACAACCAGTTACATTATGTGATGGTAGAGTGGTAACTCTGCGCAATTAATGATAACATAGGGAAAATAATTTCCAATTCTTGAAATATTTTCAATCTCATTTTTCCGGTTTGCACGTTATAAGGTCGCCTGGTAACAAATTACCTGATCTCCCAATAATGATCTCTGTGTATACGTGTACCTAACTAAACCTACGTATATGTCTAGGAAATAATTATAACTTGTTCACTGAAACTGGCTTGCAGTTAAAAGTGTTATTTTGTATAATCGATTTTATGATTAGACGCTCAATTCTCAAAATATCTTACTCAAACGTAATTTTACGTTTTTTGACTGATCATTAACGATCTTTCAAGATGTAATATTGATAATGATGCTCGCAATTATGCACTGTATCAATAAAATTGAATATA
>NW_027108633.1:1371395-1381743 GCF_000696795.3 Halyomorpha halys | reverse complement strand
AACAACTAAAGAATTCGGTAATTAACTATACGATAAAAAAAGAAAAGTATTTTCACAGGTTTAAAAAAAAAGTTCCAGATGTAATAAATGTGACTGTTTAATATACCGTTGAAAAGTCACAGATATCATAAAAATTAATAATTAACTAGTCTTTTAATATTTAATGATAGTAAAATACAAAAATTGTGAAGGATAGAAATGACTATTAAAAGTGACAAATGGAGCTTTATTTTATTTTACTACATTAAATTTACTAGGGCTTGATAACCGGCAAACTTTAATAAATGAATGGAAGGCTGTGGTACCAAAATAAAATTTTCCTTGATGATGGCCGAAACGTTGAACATGTAATATGTTTTAATAAACAAGGTTAAGACTATTTCTATAATTTTTGGAAAATTAAAATAAACTTAACATTTTAAAATAATTAAATTGATTTAAATAAATCAAAATTAGATAAGTTAAAATAACTACCAGTCTCGAACAAGATAACAAAAATATGTATTAATAATTAGCATATGATGTCATAGAAGGTTATAATGGAGGATATAGAAAAGCGTATAATACATAAATATAGAATTTATTAATACATGTTTTGGTGTTTCCATGGTTGTGATCACAATATTTAGTGTTCACTTTCACTTACCTACCTATGAAAAGAATAATTTCAACTCAACAGAAGTTAGTATCGCACCAATGGTTTTATCCAAGTTGTTCAGTTTAAAAAACGAAAATGAACCCTCCATGAGTACTCTACATCGCCACAGTCCGCATTCACTAATGCTGATCAATCTATGCATAATATTCTTCTAGTACAAGAGCCGGGAGAAAAAATGCAGTGATTTTACCCCATTTTATGATTACTTTAATGAATAATATACATAATTACTAGTCAAAACTGATGAGTCTGCCGAATATAGTTGGGTGGGATAAAAAATGGTGTTGTTACAAAACGTTAAAAAAAAAATTTTATTCGGTGCTCTACATCTTTAAAACTACCGTCAACACTATGAAATCTTAGAGAACATCATGTAAAGTAGAATAAATTTACTAAAATCTGAGCCCTGATAGAGCTAATTAACGTTCAATAGTTCACGAGATATAGATTTTTGAAAAGCAACGTTTCATAAAAAAATTTACTGAAAAATCAGTAGTTTGTGAATTTATTTTGAGAAATCTAGGTCTCAAAAATCATTCGACAACCAAATTTCTATTAGCATTCAAAGCTAATTTCATTTACTAAAAAGTAGTTTATAACATTTATCTTCGTAGGAGTAGTAGTTTTTATAATATTTGGCAAAATAAATTCACAAAATATTAATTTCTAGTTGTTCGGATTAAATTTTTGAAAAAATATATCTCAGAAACGATAAGACGTATATGCTAGCCAGCCCTGAAAATAAAGGAAATTAAACTGTCTTTAATGTAGCTTATAACACGTTTCTACGTAGGGGTAGTAGTTTTTATGGTATTCGCATATGAATATATATTTTGCACATACAATTTTTTCCAAACAACTATTAATTAATTTATTTATTTAAATACTACCACCATATTAGGTTACTTACCATATATACTACTACTCCTATGAGGATAAACGTCATAAAGTAATTTACAGTACATTCAATTACCTTTAATTTGAGTTATAAAAGGCAACTGTACGTTGAATGGTTTTTGAGATATTGATTTCTCACAATAAATTCACTAAATTCTAATTTTCGATGCATTTTTTATGAAAGGTTGCTTTTTAAAAAGCTATATCTCGAGAACTATTGAATGCAAGTAGCTCTATTAGGAGTCAAATTTACTCTACTTTAAATGTTGTTCTTTTATATATTCTAGTGTTGTTAGTTTTATTGAGTTTCGAAATTAAAACCTTATCTTTTTAACGTTTTGAAACAGCCGCCATTTTGAATTCGCCCTATCTATACTTGGCAGACTCGTTTCAATTTCGACTAGTAATTATAAATAGTTTTCATTAAACTAATCAAGAATTGGGGTGAAATAACTACTTGTTTTCCTCTTTTGGGCTCTTGTACTAACACCACGAAATATCCAGAACAGCCTTCAAAAAGTAGCAAGTGATAAATATGGAAGAGTAGATAAATGGATAGAATACATGAATAACTGAAGCTGTTGAATACATATTTAGGTGTATACAGGTGATCTGTACCATTGTCAAAATTCAAATTTAAATTTGCTTTCGATTTCCGGTCTTCATATGCGCCAGTTCGGTTGTCCTTGCTCCGTTTACAGATGTTGATCATAAAACATTTTTCTAAACATAAAAGCTTTTCCTTATTTAAAGTGGTATTTTGTTAACTTTGTTTTTGGTTTTTTTCATTAATCGTAGTTTAATCCAAAGCACCTCCATATTTTGACCAATTGAGCTTTGAGAAAAAATTTTTATCGCTGCTGTTGTTTAGTTAAGAATTTAGTTTTGAAGAAAACACAAAGCTTTTAGAAAATATCGTATAAATGAAGCACTCGGTCATAAAAAATGGTATCTGACATTTATTTTAAATTAAACAAATTTAAAGAATTTTTTATTTTAAAGCAATATTGTCATTAAATTATGGTAAGTGGCCTAAGATTTAAAGTTGAATATCATAATTAAAAAATATTTTAACATTCGAAAAGTTCTTTATTTTTTCAATTACTGGGTTTTAGGCAGGATCCCCTCAAATATAAAATTATTTTTTCTTAAGATATCAAATGGATGGAACAAAGGCAAACTTTTCCGACTTACAATTTTAACTTAGATGCATAAATAAACCAATTTTTATTAATTCATTGCTAAGACAAAAAAATAAAAAATATTTACTTTTTTAATAAATACCTTTTCCACTGTTGCTCCTTGAATTAAATGGAAATACTGAAATTATAATAAATTTGAAGATTAAATGTTAAATCTGCACTTACAAAATTTGAAAAAAATAAATTTCCTTATGTGCGAAAAAATAAGTACAAATATAAAATTCTAATAATAATAACATTTTTATTTACATTCTTTACAAAATAACAAGACTATTTTGGCAAGCATGGGTCTGGTTTAGAAACAATTTACAGAATCTCCGCTTCTTTATGTACTAAATATTTTTTACAATGATGAGAAGATTATAAGAAAAAGAAAGTAAATAACACTAATAAGCTTTTAAAAACTTATGTAATAGTGCCAACGCTTCGTCCAGAGCATCCAGGTTCCATCAGGGCTAAGAACAACGAACAAAATAATAACCAATGAATAAAAAAAATAAAATAAAAAATATATACAGAACGAATAAACGTTTTATTGATTTTCATTCTGTACAATCAGATACTTTACTCATTCTGTATATATTTTTCTTTTTCTTATTCATTGGTTGTTAGCTTGTTCTTTGTTCTTAGCTCTGATGAATGCTGGAAATTCTGGCCGAAACGTTGGCACTATTAAATAAGTTTTTTAAACATTTGTATTATTTTCCGACTGTACTCCCAACTATCTTCTCCTCATTTAATTTTTTTACATTGACTTTAAATAAAATAATAATTTGCCTATATTTAAATAAAATATTTTCTTTGCTGTATTTGAGCACTAAGTTATAAATGATAATTGATACTACAAGTTGTTAATTATTTTAGTCCATAGTTCCCTGTTCCTAGCCACAGTGGCCCAACAGTCTTTGACCTATCTCATCTCCCCATCTTGTATTAGGTCTTCTTTCCTTCTCTTGTGTTCCTTTCGCATCCACTCTTTTTCAAATTTGGAGTTGTTCATCTTTCGTTAGGCTTTCAACTTTAAATCCAGATTGTACTTTTCAGTTGCTGATGCGGTCTTGCATTTGTGTCCTCGCGAGTTTTTTAAATGTTTAGAGATTGTTATTAATGAAAATCACAAAACTATGTTGTTATTTAGATTTTTGTAATGATTTATTGATGGTTTAATAATGTTAATATATTACATAAGAAAACATAAAACATATAATAAATAAATTAAGATTAATAATATTATTACATTTAAAAAACAATAAAGTAGCGTCACTTTGTATTATTATTTTCTCTACTACCTTATTATACATCATCATGTAGATCCTTTTCAAATAGTAATGAAACTATTTAATGATATATTAATTTTATCTCCTCAAAATTATCTTATTCTCTACTGTTAGCATTATCATCATGTCTTTGTTGCAGGTATGGAATAAATGAGAAACAATAACGAGGATAATAGCTTCTGTAGTCCTGATAATTTTGGTGCGTATAAACTATTATTTACTCCCTTCCCCCTCTCTCTCTCTCTCACACACACACTCACACACACACGTACACACACGTACACCACGTATATTTCTGATACTGTTATTTTAAATTTCAAGCGTTTTATTTACTCTCTATGCACAATAAAATCGTTTTAAAAAGTGTTTTGTTGTGTTCACTACCTTAAATTAAATTTAGTTTCACGTAACGTACTACTGAAACAATTATTCAATTTTTGTTATGTCTTATGGTGGAATATCACTTTGGTCTATTTGTATATATTTGACGTCCATTTTTTTTTTTCAATTTAGGTAATCAGGTTCACAGAAATGGATTAAAGTTTCTACAGCACTTACTTGACGAACGGTCAAAACTTTAAATTTACTACTAAAAACTCTTCCGCAATACGATTCCTATCCAATTATGGAACGCGAAATTGAACTTTGTGGCTCTAGAAAGCTATTGATTTTTTTTTCTGTAGCCTCTCCTTACAATCCAAAATCTTGCGAGGAACCTTTGATGCTCCTAAGTTTGTCACAAACACAATTTCCATTAAAATTAAAAAAAAAAATATTTTGTTACAGCTTTAGCCCAAAATCGACATAACTCATTTAACTTTAAACTCCTTGTCCATACAAACTCACTTGTTCAAAACCTTTCATCCTAATGAAGAGACGTTGACAAAGGGAATTTTGTAAATTAGATAAGTTATTGGAGTACAATTTCCTTCACAGACTTATGATTTGTTTTTTACTCATACATCACATATCCTCATGGTATACTGTTATACAGTTGTAAATCCAATAAATAAATTAAAAGGAAAAAAATCTGTCGGAGATTACTATTCTTCATCAGGGATTACTACTATAGATTTTCCTCACAACAGGAACTTATGATAATTGTTTAAAACTTTTGAAATATTTGTTTCCAGTCGTATTTTACGCCATTAGAAAAATAATAAAAAGGGATTCGACTCCTAAGCGGATAAGAGGCCAGGGGACGCGTGCCATCCGACAGGACACTTTTACTGCCGACTCCAGATGCGGAGATAGCACCTGGAGAATGTTTCCAGGGTTCCATAAAACTCGATGAATAATAAGGTGGGAGTAATATCGATACCGGTCTGCGGCTGAAATATCGATATCGGTCTCGGAAATTAGCGGGTCGAGGAGGGGGGGAGGTGAGCAATATATTATCTTTATTTCCATTTATATTGGGAAGGCTGTGGGAGCCAGATTGGATGGGAAAGGTCGCCCTATTTCCATCCTCTATTCCGATCCACCTCTCTTTTCTTTGTCTTCTATTTTCCTTTCCGCTAATGCTCCTTTACCTCACACATCCTGCCAATCTTCTCTTAATGTCACCCTGTTCCGATAGTCGTGGTTTCCACACATCAATATTCTCAGTTAGTATGTCATGATATTCTTTATAAATTTTAACTCCAATATTTAAATTAACTATTGTGATAATTAAAATCATTTTAACATTTTCTCCGGCTGTTTAATGATTTGAAAAGTTATGAAATAATTTTTTTGTGGTGTTCTCAACTTTTGATAACTATAATGGAAACTATAGTTGAGTCCCTTACAGTAACCTAACTTTGACTTATTTGTAAGAATAGTGTTTCCACTTGGCTTATGAATGGGAACCACTTTCATGTTATGCAATGCAGGGAAGCTAGTACACATTTTTTATGGTTACCATTGTTTTACAGTGTGTTTTTTATTTTTATTTCACATTGTTACACAAATCCCCCTCAGTTTTCGCTGGGTGGGACAAAAATGAATCAATAAGCTCTATATATCTTTTTTCGACTGTGCATCACTGATCAAATTAGGGATGTAATAAATATAAGTAAAATATAAGGCGTATTTATTTGAAAAAAGAATTTTCACAATTTAGCTTAGTTTTGAATAATAAACATTTGAGGAAAAATATGTTTTTTAAACAGTCTGTTCCATTTCCCCCATCTTTTTTAATATTCACTCCCTAGAAAATGATTTTGATATTATGAGAATACAAGAAATTAGCACCTTTGCCCCTACTAACTGAATTCTTATTGTTATATTGACTTTAACTTAATATTTAGAAAATTCAATTTATTTTAAATGATCTAGTTTTATTGATTTGATATTTTTTTGCATAAAAAAGTTGTTAGTTAAACAAACTATGAAAATTAAAAATTACGAATCTTTATTTCTAATAAATAGAAGTGAAGTTAAAAATAGTGTTAGATGTGAGATGAGAAACAAAGATAAATAATTAATCTAGCCGTTAATTTGGATGCAACTGATTCAATTACAGTTGCACTTAGTGCAGATATAGATTATTCACGATAGTTTCTACATAAAATGATGTATTTCGTATGTCACAATGGTCATTTTATTTTTATATATTATTAATTATATCATTTATACTTTTTGTTATCTCTATATAATTGCTATTTCCATTGGTTCCATGATCCATCGCTTACTAATATCGTGCCTTGATGTCAAATGGTTTCTATGCGACTATTACTCATACGTTGTACTCTTCTAAAAAGGACAACGACATATACAAGAGGAACTCAAATCCATAAGCTCTACGGACAAGCCCCATACTCCGACGTTACGAAATTCGTATCTGAGAATTAGATCATCACCCACGCCTTGTCGCTCGAGACTGACTCATTCGATTCGAGTGGGCGAGGTTCCAAAGCCAAATTGATTTATTTTGTTCCGTGCTCGATTTTCGGGATGTATGTGTCCTCAGTTGTGCTTCTAAAATAGTAGCCGTGTCTTATTAATTTTGATTTAAGGTGCTGTACCCTACCGTTGTCAGCCAGTCCTTTGGAAGAATTCGAAAATTATTGTTCGGGAGGAGGAAGCCATAGATAAAGTGAAAAGAAGATGATTGCTAATAATATTGTAACTACCTTCCATAATTCCAGTGGCCTCTATCGATAATTCAGTCAAATTATTAAGCTTTATTAGTTTTGTATTCTTTGATTGATCTCAGCCAAGTGTTGTTATTTTTATAGTAACCGTGAAATAATAAATGATGTCAGTTTTCCAACCTTTTTTTTCTAGGATTCAATATTTTTAAAATTTCCTAGTAAATGTGAACCTTGGAATGAAAAATATACTGGAAAGAACATCTGGTTCCACAAATTTCAGAACGAAAAAGAAATGTTATGACAGAGGTCGATTCTTTACGCAAAGAGCCCAGGAACTTTTAAGACAAAAAAATTTGGCATGAATCTTTGAAGTTTCGTGTCAATTAGGTTTTTTTTTGTTTCTTTATGAGTGTTTTTAAGCTATAGAAGTGGTTTATGAATAGCCAATTATATATTTTTTTATTATTATAACTCTTTCTGTGACATTTATTTTAATTTTAGCACTGATATACTTCAATTTAAAAAAAAAAAAAAGTATTTATGATATTGATGTCTTAAAGGTTAACCATGCTCAAATTTATGTTAACGCCTAGACCTACATTCAGTTCTTTAGAAACATGGCTCTTCCCTGGAGACATTTCAATCTTTTTTTACGAATTTAGCTTTACTACAATTCACAATTTGGTTTTTGTTTTATCCAGTGGTATGTTATAGACAAATTATGTCTACTCGTTCTGCGGCTTCTCGCAACCTGTATTCGATACTCTTAAACAGAAGTATTCTCAATACTAGAAGGTTATCAATTTCAAATAGTATTCTCAATATGAAACAATACCAAAATATCAGACAATACTCTTTTCTAAGAGGAACATTCAAAATTCAGAAAATATTAATTGTACTGTAAATTTGTCAGATATATCTTTTTGAATTTTTGTTTTTTAGTCTAGTTCCTAAGACAATGACATAAAATTTTTTTTTTAGTAGGCATAAACCAGCTCGTCCATGTAAATCTATTGAATAAATACTAATATAAAGTGAATATTTATTGCATTGTACAAGTCTCACACTAATCTTTCAATTGATATATATTTTTTAATGACTTATTTTCTAAACAATAATTTCTAAAACAAACAAATCTTGTTGAATAAAACCACAACTTTGGACTTGTTAGACTTTATTGCATGACTTTACTACACAGCAACTTTTGCAATTATTAGACTTCACTAATCTACTTTTGGACTTAATGCCACTGACGCGGCTGGGAGAGAAGCGCTGGGATCTCTTGTAGTTCTACTTAGCTTTCCACACAAGAAAGGTAAAGTTTGGTTCAGAGTTCCCAAGGTTGAGTGAAAGTATTGTATGTAGGTTTGTTTGTTTTTGTTTAGTGGCGCCAAACTTCATTGGTCATCACGCCATCCATATATTATTTAATTTTGCTTATATTAGTTTAATTTTATTTATTTTTTAATTTGATTATTTATTATTTTATTTATTTATTTTATTATTATTTATTTTTTCTTCCGTTCAATGTTATATTTTTGTCAGTAAATGTTGTGATTTTAGAAACTGAAACACTAATTCCATTGTTTCATCATCGTCTCGGAGAGTTGTTGAAATATCTGGTTCTGAAATATATTTAGTCTTAAGCTATTGAGGTGTGGTGTGAAATATGGGCATATTGTATGTAGGTGTGAATGTGTATCTAATGTATTTTTAAAATTTTTTTTATCAAATTTAATTGTCTTTATTCTGAGTATAAATGATTCTGATATCATTTAATAAATATTTATTATTATATCGATTTAAAACTCTTTTTTATAGAAATCATATTTTAACTTATTTTTTTATTGTTAGTTTGTGATTGTTATTGTGATAATCTATTTTTTCTTCTCTCTCCTTATTTAGTTTAATCTATATACATAATATGAATGATTAGTTATAACTCTAATACTTATTTTCCTTGATTGTGGTATAGTTCCAGTTCAAACTATTTAAAAAACATTTTCTTCAATAGAAGAGCTCTTATATTTTGGGGGATGATAACCCTCCTGCCGTTCCATAACGACCCGAGTATACCTCAATGCAGGGAAACATCTGTTCAATCTCCTTCACCGTAAAGATAAAGCATGTGACAGTGAATTTTCCCTCTAGGTACGGATATCGTGTCGTGTTAGTAAAAGAAAACAATGGAAATGAAGCCAGTTTATTTGATTAAGTATTGTACTTCAACATTTTTCAGTAGTTGGATAGTTCAATTTTAAAATACATAAAAAATAAGATTTAATAATAGTTAACATTCAACAAAAAGTAAGAACAATGTTTCAAGACTTAATGGGACATAAATCAATCTTATTTTATAATTATTAATTATTAATATTTTTTAATCTGAATATTTGAACAGAGATAATATTAAAAATCTCCGAAATAATCCAAAAAACTTCTTCCTTTATTCAATACTTCACCCGATCAATCAATACCACCTGTTGCTTCTTCCTGTACAGCTTAGGTTCTTAACTATTCCACGCCATCCTTCTTTGTCCTCTGCCAAACTCTAAAGTGGACAGTTGATAGAGCTCCATGGTCCATCAATATGTAAGAGACTCTAAAACGCACCTAATTCGTTTCTTTCAAACTCAACTTCTCATAGATTATGATTAAAATTACTTATATCGCTACAGCATATGGAGGGTTCAGAATTCAGTGATTACTAAAAAGGTTCTACGAGGTAATGTGCAACCCCGTGAAGGATTCAGATACTCACTTTATAATAGCTAAGTAGACCCAAGGAAAGTTTTTCTAACCCAAGCTGGTCCAATTTCTAAAAAATTGATTGTAAGAAATGCATTCCTCACACTTGAGCGTGTCGGATACAAGGTGCCTTGAGGATCTCTTCCACTGTCGTATTTACGCCATGCAGATAACTGTTACAACCACTACGACGGTTTGCTATGATATTTGCTGTTGTATTGTTCAATTTTACTTGGTAGTTGACAGTATTGTCGCTTTAATAATATATAACCGCTACACTTTGACACATTGCACTGAACTATCGCACCATATAACGTCGGAAAATTTAGATCTTTTCAGATCTTTATAAAATGAAAAATAAATCCTATAAAAAATGAACAACTAAAATGAAGTTGTTTATATTAAGTAATGATATGATCCTTTGGCCATTAAAACTGAAAAATTAACCTTGTTATACTTATAATTAGTTAAAGGATCTATATATATCTA
>NW_027108633.1:1343269-1365440 GCF_000696795.3 Halyomorpha halys | reverse complement strand
TAGCATGTAAATAATAATAGAAAGCTTGTACTAGGAGGATTAAGTACCTTTAAGTTTGTCAACAACCTGTCCTTATATATACCAGAGGAATCAGATAATAAAGTTAGTATTCAGTAGACGCGTGTCGTTACTCTGCCCAAAACCCTTTCATTTTTAAGTTATATTGTCAGTCTAATCATAAGTTATATATATAAATATATAAATATAAGAAAACATTGGCTTACCACTAGACAGTAAATGTATGACTTAGTAGGTAGGGAATTTATGTAACCTAAATAAATTTAATGAAGACAACAATGGTAGTGTACTTGAAAATGTGGCAATGGTTCCGAAACTTTGTGATTTAACTAATGAGTTATATTAGCTGATTCTTATTATTTAAGATGCTTCAATAGTCAGGATTGTTAGGCGTGTTTTTTGCAATAGGCTATACCCCTATTATCAACAGTTTAAAAAATAAATAAATAAATAAAATTAAAAAAAAAAACATGTAAGACCCACCTGGGCCCTGTTTCATAATGAAAGCTAATAGTATTAGTTCATAGTACAAGTGTAGAAATTAGTGTGGTTATAATACTAATACTTATTTTTTCATGATAGGGATGACTATTAGTGATATAAAATACTATAATACTAATGAAACAGGCCCCAGGCCGATCTGATAATAAAGACCCCAAAAAATAGTTTCTGATCTTATTTTTATTTGTTATAAACTACTCTTATCTCTTCTTAATTTATTTATAACTTATATATTACTTTATTACCTATTTATTCGGTGTCAACATTACTTATTTTTATTTTATTTTAATTTGTTTCTACATTTTCATTTATTTACGCTTTCTTACTAATATTTAATTTTTCCTCATGCTTGCTTACTGAAAGTGCCAATTTTGAATGAGTATAAATTCAAAATAAAGCGTGTGTAGTAAACTCGTTACTTTTATAAAGATTGCCGGAAAAGAGGGGAATTTGAGAAATGCTAGAGTAGGATGTAATCAGAGGATTAACTATATACATGTCAAAACTAAAAAAAATAAATAAATAAAATAATAAAAATATAAAGTAATTTAGTTATTAAAAAAAAAGTGTCGTTAATATTGTAGGAATGTATTTCCTTTATATTACTTCGTATTGTTTGTCAAGACAGATCAGTATGCTATATAGTAACCCACTGTACAAGGGCATCATCACTAAGTCTTACTGTTAATAAAACATTTCTCCCTCCAGATAATGTCTAAAAAGGAAGATATTTTATCTAAACCCAGCTAGATCGTATTAAAAATATTTCAGTAATAGAACCTAAATTATAAAAGAGAATAATTTTGTTTGTCACAAAGTAGTGCATGCTAGTCCAAACTTTCTCATTCAAAGAACTACCTCATACGTACAGCAAACCCCTCGACTCTCAAATATCTGTAAATACGAATGTATCAGCCATATATAAAATAAAAACAGTTTAATTAGACATACTTTTTTTTATTTTATGTCTTGTGATGTTTTTAAAAAATACCAGCAATAAAAGTTTCCTAAACGAAATATCAGCTAAAACGGTGTGAGTCATGAAGGCATTTAATAGGTTAGCGATTCCACTCAGTCGAATATGAATACATTATGAGAGCCCTCAACTCCTGTAATCAACGGAAAGGGGTACATTACCGAGCGGGTCGTAAATCTCTCCCGTTGCTAGGGTAATTAGTTTTGAATTTAGAATCGGTTGTAATAGCTTTTCGAGCGACCACTGCATCGGCTGCGGATTCGTCACGCCGCTTTACACGGGCTTCAAAGGACCCGGAGTTAAATATTAACCACTAAATTTAGGAAATATAATTTATAATTGTAATATAAAGACGGCCGTGGAAACAGGTGCCGCTCCCGGGTCTACTGAGTTATCTAATCCTCGGATTTATTCCCGCCCTACTCGAGAAGACAAATAAGTTATAAATAAGGGGATAGTATTTGTTTAGCAGAGTCGGAGATTTATCTGGTCCGTCATTAGAAACCCGGCGAGGGCTAAATATTCATAACCTCCGGGCTTATTTATTTCTTTGAGGGGGGCCACCTCTAATGAAATTAGGCGTCGGGATAAGTCACGGTCACTGATTTAGGCTGATCCGAAATTTTAAATTAGGCAATAAATCCATTTAAGGGTTCTTTTATTGTGGAGTGGGATTAGATCGCCTGAGGCTAATGGAGCCTCCAGCGGCACTTCCTTTTACTCCGGCCTCTTCATTATCTCTAGTTCCTCGAGGGTCGTTGGTGTTTCGGCGAGGTGTGGCTCCGTTCCCGAAGAACGTATGGGTAAATGGAAAAGTAGAGGTCTCTTAGTATGCAGACCAAAAATCCTTAATGGATCTTATACATACTTAATGTACTCAATTCCCCTTTCTTACCTTGTTCTGTCATCCACATTTCATCAGGTGTATTATGTGTAAAATTTAAGTAAGCTGCAATGCATGTTAAAAAAATTTATCTTTTATTTTAAAATTAACGAATCAAAAACACGAGCCATTATATTCACTAAAAGAAGACCTCTATAATTCATAGCATAGTTATTGATAGTACTACGACCCCACGGGTTCAGTTTGTTAACGTCTTAGGCTTATTTCTGGAAAAGTCTTTAACATTTTCCAACCCGATGAAAAAAAACAAAACAAAAGTAATAGAGCTAAAAAAACATCAGCAAAACGATACTTTATTAGAAATTCCACATTATCATAAAAAATAAAAAAAAATAAAAATGATAAAAATAATCCTATACAAAACAATAATACACCCAATAATTACTTATTCTACTCCTATCTGGAGCTATTAGTGTGATTCTAACTACAGAAAATTAGAGATCATTCAAAATATATATGGGGATAGTAAGCAAGTATTCTTGGTACGCCAGAATTTCAAGCATGTCTTACTTGCTGCCCACGATGATTAAAGAATACTAATACAAAACTTTTTCTCTCTTACTTCTAAATCATTAATGTTCCTAAGGACGATTAGGAATAGAAACTGAAGTAGTGATTCTAAAAATTTGATTTTTATCGGTGTACAATAGAATTCAATATTAATATTACTTCATAATTCCAGACTATTTGTGAAACAATATCTAATAATAGAAACGAGATTCCAAGGCAATATATTTTCCTAAAAATTATACAGGGACAAACAATTATTGTTTATGTACCTTGTATTTTTTTAAGTTTTCGATTATAAGCTAAATCACTACTCTTACATTCTTAAAAGTTCTTCACATTAAAAAAAATTCTACTCTGTATTTTTTTTTTTTTAAATAAAATCAAGTAATAATATATTTATTTGAAAGGGAATGGAAGGAACAGTACCTATTTAACGGGTTAAGTCACGTTTTATGTAAAATTTTGTATGTTTCCGTTCTGTTTAGTATAACGTGATAAGACCGACGTCTTATATTATTAAGTGATTCTAAGGATTTACCTTCTCACTGGGGTACCGATACCCGTTTCAAAATTTATTTTATTCATTTTTATAAACTTAAAGATTGATCGAATCAAGAAACCCCATAATTCACGGAAATAAATATTTAAATAATATAATCACTCTTCGTCAGTTCGTTATATGAAGAGCTAGTAACATTATCACTATTAGTCTTTTTTATGTATTATTGTTGATTAGTAAGTTCCTTATTTCCTTAAAGTTCGTTAATTTCAAAAACTCCACATTTTAAGAAAATATATTTTTAAATACTATAATTATTCTCATTGTTTAACTGATTTTACGTTGCTTTGAGCTATTTCGATTCAACTGTTCCGAAATTTCGTCTCTTGAACTTCTCAAATCTCCAATTATTTTAATATTAGGCTAAGTATTTAAATGTCTAGAGAGAGATCTTTTTAAATTTATTTTTTGTTGTATTAGATTTTTCATTTGACTGTCTTATAAACCATACATTAATTTTTTCTCTTGTTTGTGATTAAAACAGCTAAAAACGTTTAGTTAGGTAAAATACTTCATTGTTGATTATATGTTTGTTATACGCAAATGTTGGATGCGTATTTGGGCCGCGTTTTAGGAAGAATATTAACTTCAGCAGGATAGAATTTCAGCACGGTCGTATTCGGTCTACTGCGTGATTTTTTGGATGTTACAACTATCTTAGTGGTATAAACTATTTCTCACCCACCTTACCAGTTTTTTGTCCTATTGGGGTAAATGATATTTTGGGCACATCAAAAAAGACTTCCTCGCCAATGGAAAACAAAATAATATGTGCATATCGATCTCTGTCAATATTTATTGATCGATCAAGGTCGAAGTAGCCTACTTACAACAGGGTTTTTATGATTTATCATTTATTAACTCACACGATTTTAGATCTTTTCTAAGTTTGCGTATATGTCCATAAATGTTTTACAAATATTTTCAATTTCAACGTAGAAGTTGACATTGCAGTGATTTTTTTTCTTGAGTAAAACTTTATTAATTGTTAAAATTTTTCTTTTTTGGTTATTTTTAGCTTTTTAAATAATGTATTGTTTATTATTACTTTTTTATAACATCAACTTATTTTTATCTCTGTATCTTTTTCAAGTTAATTATCAAATACATATTGTATCATCAACTGGAAGGGTATTATTTTTATTTACTTTTCTATCTAAATTTTATTTTTTTAGTTTCAATTTACTGTTCATAAAAAAAATTTTGAGCCAAAATATATATATTTTCTTTTGTACTGGGTATATTTCCCCTTACCTCTATTATAGGATTAAAATTAAATACCACTCTAACAAACCAGTGTTAGCTTTTCTCTGGGAGGAAGATTCAGGAATTTCAAAAAGCACCCCGCCCCAACAGTGTTTAAAAACGTTTCCATTTGACTGATAATTATTATAGCCTGGAAGAACAAGGCAAGTACCCAAATTGGCAGCTATCCTCACTCCATACGTCTCAAAGAGAACCAAAGTATTGAGTGGTTGTATTTAGAGACTTAAATAGAGCCGAAGAACCTGGTATAATACCTGGGTATCGGTTTTAATTAAGGCCTCAACAGGTATTTATGCAAATGAGACCTGGAGCCGATCTGCATAGGCGGGGATGTGGAATTCCAAGCACGCTGCCTTCAACCCCAACAGTGATAGTCATGTCGGCCTTCTTAATAAGTCCCTTCATTGCCTCTGTCTCTCTGTGTATCCTCTTGCTTTACATTTAAATCGTTCCTAGTTTTCTTCTCTGACAGTTAAAGATGTTCCAGAAGAGGCCATTTGTCATATTGTTGCTGCAGGGTAGAGGAAACACGTACTTTATAAGTTTCATCAGGAATTGATGATTTTACGTTTAGATGATTCACATTCCGATTATTTTTCTGAATTTAATTGACTCATAGATTTTTGGTTACATAGCTTAGCAAAGATAACTCTAAGGAAATCCCTTGGGGCATCGGATGTCAGAGAGGATTCAACGAGAGCTTAATGAAAAAAAAATTAAATATTTAAGCAAATTAAATTACCAAAAATAAATAACCTTCTAGTTTCTTAGCATACTTGTCAGCCATGTCCTTCATTCGTACAGCTCTGTGTTATCTAATGCAATATAGTATTGGCACTAACCACACCACACTGTATACTATGAACTTAGATGTTTTCTATTCTTTTTGTTCTGCTTTTAATTAACAAAATAATTAATACAATATCTTCATCAACTGAAATGTTTTTTTAATTGAAAGTTTCTTATTTGGTTTAATTATGAAAAAGATTCTGGGTAGGGCAAGAAAAAAATAAACAATATATCAAGAAATTGAGAAAATATTATAATAAAATTAAGGCAACATGTAACATAAGGGTTACAAGTAGTAATGTAAGACGATTACAAACAAAATTGGAAAATAAAAAAAAATCGAACTATTTCAAATAATGTTAATAATGAAAAATTAAGATTAACATAATAAAAATATGTAAGACAAACAACTAATATGCATGTTTTAATATAAATAATAAAAGCATAAATACAAATAATAAATGAAGAGGCATAATGTTATACTACTTTATATTATACTCCTCATATAATGGTTCACGATTATTTTCTTGATTTGTACTTGGCCTTGTTAGTCTTAAATTTAGGACGAAACGCCTGGACTAAAAAATCACTAGGACAAAAACCATTATGATATTTTTGTAATTCCCTAACTTTAATTAACATTAGTATCTGCTAATAAATTTTTATTGCTTAGTATATCTAGTATGTCTGAACAAATAACTTGTTTATGAATTGAGAAGAGCCGTGTTCTGGAAGTTTGTCTCAGAATATATTTGACGTACACTTCTAGACTACTAGTTCCGTGATCGTATAATTTCATTAAACTTTGATATTATTACATTATAAGCTGAATGCCGTCATCATTTGGCACTTACCTTCTGCTATTTGATTGCAATTTTCAATTTGATATTTAATCTAATACTACCAAGTATTCAGACAGTTTTGGAAACATAGCATTGCTTATGATTTAAAATGTGTTTAGTGGGTTCATGGGGATCCGTGGTCTTAGAAACGCTACGGGTTTTACTGACCAAATTTTCGGAAAATACCTAAAAAAAAAAAAACTGTGCAAACCAAATTAATCTAAACCAAGAAAAGTAATATAATTCACGGGCCGAAATAAATTTGTATTATAAAATGTAAAGTATTTTAAAATCGACATGGTTCTTCATCTGAAACTTTTTTTTTCTTATGAAGTTAAATAAAATATCTATGGAAGGCGGTAGAAGAATTCCAAAATGTTTGACATCACCGCTCTTTCTAAATATAATTTATTTCGTAAATCAAACTTTTGTTATATCAACTATTTTTCTATTTGTATAGAATTTTATATGTTGTATCAACTATTAACCGTTATTTTTCTATTATATTTATTTTAATTTTCATTATTAACATATTTGAAATTGTTCAATTTTTCTTTTTCGTTCCTTACATATTTTTTATATTCACTATTGCTATTAAATCAGTTTATATATTCTAGTATGGATACGATGATACTAGGAATGCTCCAGAGAGGTCAGTCAGTATACATAGGCAAACATCACCTTAGCAGCGGTTTGCTTTATGTTATATTAAAAAAATATTCTTTTGTTGGCGTTTAATTAATCATTTATATATGTAATAATTAATTAATTTAACTAAACGAAAGTTAAAAGTATAAGTCACTCTTTATTATTAATTATCCAATAGGATTATTTAAGAATAAAGCAATATAAGAAAGACGTTTTATAAATTACTAATTGAACATAAAGAACAAAAACCACTGAATAGGAAAATGAAAGAATTATTATAAACGTGTTTTCGAAGGCCTCGAATATTTGTAAGCGTATCTAAATGGAATATTTGCAACAATAAATAAGAATCGCCATATTTAAAGATGTGAAGGTCGATGTGGAAAGAGTTTAAACCACACAACCAGTGTAAAATCGGCAATATTACCACTGAATCTATATGTTACGTAAATTACTTGCCTTCGATTAATTTTTAATTAATTTCTTGGATCAAATAAACAATAAATTTTCAAATTTAACTTCACTAGGCAATAAGTAGAGAGCGGATTTTCGTGCGATAAAAACGAAAATTAAAAAACTCAAGTGTGGAAAACCGTCCATTAAAAACCCATTTGAATTCTTGTTTATCAATTATAATAAATATATTAATTTATTATATTCATTTAGTCTCAACCATTTTATTTTCTTATTACACCACTTCTACGTTTCGGCCATTCCGGCCATTCTCATAGATAACTATAGATTAACAATTTCAATGACACTCTTAACATTAAAAATTACTTCCAAAATTATTGTCTATTATAAATTATCCTACCTTATTTTAAATATCACAGCTACAATTTAACTAATTTACTTTTTCTAATATTATTCAATTTACACTTTTTATAATAACCTAATTATATAAGCAAATATGTATTTTAAACAAATAATTTAACACTACCTCACATATATGCCAATACTAGTGTGTGAGGTATGTTTAAACTATCTATTGTTAATAAAGGGAGTGAAAAGGTTATAATAAAAAGTGTAAACTGAACAGTATTAGAAAAAGTAAATTAGTTAGATGAGAAATAGGCAATTTAACAAGATCTGGGACTCTACCAATCCAATCTAAACCTCCGTAAAATCCTTAATGCTCCTTATTACGTCACAAATAACCTCATCCATAAAGACATCCCTTTCGTCACAGATTTTGCCCAAAATAGATATGCTTCCTTTTATTCCAACTCTTTACCCATTCTAACCCATTAGTTCTTAATCTGTTACCCTTAACGATCCTCCAATCTCTGATAATCCTCCGAGGAGTCTGAAAAGAAGATGGCCATAGGACCTTCTAATTTAAATCAATGATTGAAGTACCACCATTGGTTGGTTCCTTCTCAAGATTATCAAGAGCTCTGAAACTTTCATCAAATTTACTTATTGATTTTTTTTTGTACAGTTGTAAATTTCTATAACTTACTTTTAAAAAAACACAATATTATTGTATATGCATAGTGTTTTTCCTAATTTAATTATCGTTTAAAGATTTATAGACTAAAATTTAATTTTACAAAGGCAGAATAGCCTGTAACGTTTAAGCACCATTGCTGCTGTGATATTTAAAATAAGGCAGGATAATTTATAAAAGAGAATGTTTTTGGAAGTAATTTTTAATGTTGGGAGTGTAATTAAACTGTTAATCAATAGTTATCCTTCAGAATAGACGGAATGACCGATACCTAGATAAATGATAAGAAAGTAAACATGTTGAGCATTTTTATGCATAAATTCAAACCGCTTTCAGGTACGTTTTTATTGTGCTTGGGTATAAACATAAGCGCGTGTTGAACATTTAATTTCTTAATCAATTATTTCTAGGAACACAACTGTCCCGTAGTACAAATATAAAGGTAATATTAGGATTTCACGAGCTCAATAGTCAGAGTTAGATCGTCGATGAACCGATAGAGGATGAAGATGTCGGAGCTGACATCCTCATCGATAAAGATGGCTGGATGGTGATTGTTTCCAGATGAACTCACCCTAATCGCCGCAAGACAATGACTCAAAGCTAATTCCTTTGTATTCTGATCTCCGATAATTACTTACTTAGTGCCACTCTCGGCGGATTATTAAATACAGTGATGTGCTGTACACTGCTCCTCGCCATCTGAGGATGAATACATTTCGTAGTCGATAGTTTGTAGCAATAAGGAAAAGCACCTTTATTCTAATAACATTCTTAGTCAAATCAGAGGCGTAAATAACACACGGAAAGATTGGAAGTGGCTAGAGTGATCACTGTTTATTTATTGCAAGTTCACATTAATAGAAAAAAAAAAGAAGATTTTTCGTCAACCACCATTCCACATTATTTTCAAAATGGGCTTCCATGGAATGTAGAAAAACACATAACCATAAATACAGATTGATAAAAAAAAAAACTGACTGTTTTACTTTCTGAGTCAGTTAAGGATAATGTTGACGTCTATATTAATAACATCCATTTTTTAACCAATAAGTTTATGGTCTCGTGTATATTCGGATATTTCAATGTTATGTGCATTATTAGTTTGCTAATTCGCAACACTATGTACAATTATTTAAATAAAGTATCAAAGAATTATTTTAACATTATAAAATATTCGAATTATGTTGAATTGGTATGACACATGCTATTTAATAATAACATGTATTGAAATTAATTAATACAGGAATTAATTAAATAATTCAATTTATTAAGGAAATAAGAAGGAATATTTATAGCGGAAGAGGTAAGCTAGGAGAAAAAGTGATGCCAAAAAGGCTGACCTGATGAAAACTCCAGAGGCGTGTCAGAGGTGTATCCAATTACCAGTTGCCTTCTGTTTCAGTTTTTATATCAATAGCGGCCATTACAGTTACCATCAACGTAAATCTGAGCTCTTTGGCTTCAGATTTGCTTTAAAGGATAGTAGTCTAATTCGAACCAGTTAAAATATTTCAAGTCTTGGCATAGCTTCACATTATTATATAGTCGTTATTCAAAGAATTTCATGAAGTGTTTTATTCCAAGTTTTTGTTCAGCATCACTGAATATTTTAATTTATGTTTGAAATCTCGAAAACAACATATCGCTAATAAACTACATTTTTCTTGTAAAAATCGAATTATGGTTCTGACAAAGATTTTTATTTTAATAGTTAGTACAGAAAATGACAAATCTCATAATGAGCCTTACTCGTCGATGGGAAAACATCAATGCTCGATGATTTTCCACCCTCTTTTCAGAAATAATTTAAGATGTCGGGTTTTCCTAAGAGCCCCGAACATGTTTGCCTAATAACAGTTTGCTATTCTGACTGGAAGAGGGACGGTAGAGTGGGCCACATCGTTACCTCTAGTGCCGACGTGACGGTGGCTAAAGGGCGATCTCCCAGATGTCGTGAGCGTTATAGAAGCCTTCCTCCCATTGGTCCTTTCCCAATGGTCAATATCCATTCTCCAACATAATTGGTCGAGGAGGATAACGGTATACTTGCTAATGTCTTCGCCTCTGGAAAACCAATCGCCCCAGAGCAAGAGAGATTTGTATAAAATACTGTTATTGTTTTGTTCTTATTAAATTTTTACAATAGTTTTAGAACATTAACATTATATTTCGCTGATTTAAAAAAATAGTTTTATTCAATTTATATTTCAATTATCTAATTTATTTATCACTATGTTTGTAATTTAATTTTATTTTTCTATTTATGTTAATTAACTATATTTTCTTCGATACCCATGGATTTTCAATTCAAAAACGTTTTAATTGGTAAAAATAAATAAATAAATTAACATATAAAAGAGAAATAAAAACATGATTATTAATTTGATATAAAATCTACAATCCACATTTTTTTTTAGTTTAGTTTAAAGCTTAATGCTGGTTTGCTTTAATAGTATTACATCTGACAATGTACTTTTTCTTTTTCTTTTGTATTTGAAGTATTCCGTAGATTGTCCCCCAGAGTGAGGTTACTCCGTAATGGCCCTCCTATGTTTGGGGAAGTCTCGTCAGACGGTTCCTCAACAGAACGTAATCCAAGTTAACGATTCTATCTTTGAAATATGTCCAATTCAAAATAAAAATGTCCGTCAGGACTGTGTAACTATTTAAACAAAACAACGATAAGTATCATCATATTCGTATCTACATATATACACATGTATTTCGATTCGAAGAGGAAAATCCTAGTTTTCCTTTGTTAAACTATTGATATCCTCGGAAGAAACAAATTTTACATTCGTTATTCCCTTAATTAAAAAAATTTCATTTGTAATTTTTTCATTATCTGGTCATTATTTTATTTTTTTTCAAAAATCTCGAAAATAGTGATAACCTTAACATGATTCCACTAATCTACACAAAACTTATTGTGCAAGAGCCCAGTGGAAAAAAGTTAGTTATTTCACTCCTATTTTTTATTACAATTTTGAAAACTATGTATAGTTACTAGTCAAAATGAGTCTACTAAGTATAGTTAGGGGAAATAAAAAATTTCCTTTTTTCGAAATGTTAAAAAAAATAATTTTCCATTCGGAGCTTCTTACCTTTAAAACTACTAACAAAACTGCGGAATCTTATAGATCATCTTTTAAAGTAGAGTAAATTTTCAAAAATATGAGTCTTTATTAGAGATATTTACGTTCGATAGGTCTTGAGAAACAACATTTTGTAACATTTTAACGAAAAATCAATAGTTTATTTAATTTATTTTGGAAAACTGTATCTCAAGAAACATTAGACGCACAGGTGTATACCAACGCTCTAAATAAATCTAATTTAATGTACCACAAATTAGTTAATAATACTTATCTTCGTAGGAGTAGTCGTTTTCATAATATTTTCTAAAATAAATTGATGTCTAGTTGTTCGGAAAAAAAATCTTATTCATATGCAAATATCTTAAAACTACTACCCCTACAAAGATGAACACTATAAACTACATTATAATAAATTAAACTAGGTTTAGAGTTCAATTAGACATCTGTATGTAAAATAGTTCCTGAGATATATTTTTTTATGAACCAAACATTTTGTCTGAACACCTAGAAATCAACATCATATGAATTTATTTTGGCTAATATCATGAAAACTACTACTTCGACCAAGATAAACTTTATAAACTACTTTATAGTACATTAAACTAGCTTTTTTGAGTTCTTGTAGACATCTCTTCGTCTAATGATTCCTGAGATATAGTTATCCAAAAATAAATTCACTAACTACTGATTTTTCAGTTCATTTTTTACGAATTTTTTTTTAAAAAGTATATCTCTAGTAACTATTGAACATAAATAGCTCTTTTAGAGCTCATATTTTAGCAAATTAATCCTTCTTTGCATTGTGTTCTATTAGGTTTTTAGTGTTGTAGTTTGTTTTAAAGATAGGAAGCTCCAAATGAAAAATTAATATTTTTTAACGATTTGCAACAACTGCCATTTTTTATTTCCCCTCACTATAGCTAGCAAACTCATCAATTTTAACTACTAACTATATATAGTTTTCATTAAAGTAATTTTAATCTATATTAAAAATAAAAAATAAAAATAACTGAATTTGGCCTTGGGGTCTTGTGCTATAGTGGTCGTAAGTAGGCTAGTAAGTTAAAAGTTTTTTGATACGCACGCCGCACCAGATTTTTTTTTTTCTAGCTCGCAGTTTCTGTTAGAAAATTATTCAATTTTAACCTATACCATACGATAGGTACAGAAAATGACGTTTAAATGTAGATATTGGATATTGAACTATTTCAGGTGCACGCCGTTGGAGGTTCATTTGATTTACATTCAAGAATAAAATAAACTAAACTAATCTATTCCATTTTATTCGTTGTTCAATATCTTTAAAACTAAATACTTTTTTATATGAGAAGATGGTTGGAGTGTGCGGTCAACATATAACACAAATAAGTTGAAATAACTTATTAAATCGTGCCAACGTTTCGGCCAGAATTTTTAGCCTTCATCAGGGCTAAGAGCAAAGAACAAGATAACAATACAATAATAAAAAAGACAATATAAACAGAATAAAATAATGTAAATAATCGTACAAAATGAAATTAATAACATTAAAGTGATGAAAGAAGTGGAAAATAAAATACATCTTATTGTCCACTAATAATGTAATGTAATTAGCTAAATATTCGAGTTCTTGTCTTTTACTCGTAATTTGAGTATGTGAGTTCCACGTTAGTTGAAAATTATACTTTACTTATAAATATAACATGGGGAACGGTATTTTTACTTGCACTTACATATATGTGGAATATGTAGAAATTGTGAAAAATTTGGAATTCTAGTTTTCAAAGAATACAACATGTTTTGGGGTTCCCCAGGTCTAAATAACTAAGGCTGTAAACATCCTAGTTCCAAGACCAAATGTGATTTTTTAATTAAATCGATTGGCAGAATGTGACACTTTATCGATTTTCTCAAAACCGGATCCAATGAATTTGATTAAAATCGGTATTTTAAGGTACAATGATCTTTAACATCATTAGTACGGCAGGACTTAAATGGATGAATTTAATTCATGATGGGTACATCTTTAAATTTTATTTGTTTGATATAATTACCAATTTTATATTTGAAAAATTAGTAAGAAAAAGTATTGCTTCAGTGAATATTATAAAAATGTCTGTTCTGAGCCGAGGGAGGATTGATTTCAACTCAAAGTAGAGTAGTGAGCTATATATATCTAATGCACGCACTGCATTACATACAGATTTGTGTAACTTACATTAGAGGTAGAAAGAAACTATGAATTCATGAAGAAACTATGAAGAAACTTCTTTATTCATACTGCTTAAACCAGCTTTTTACCCAATAATTCAAAAATGCTTGAATATGTTCGGACTTTTATTGCCCGGCTTCGAACAAGGGACTAATCTCGACCAGACCTCAACTGACTGCGGTGGTCCCAAGTGTTTATGGCCGGACTCGCGTGTAGGAGGATCACGAACTGCTCGAAGACGCACGTGTGGCCCGTAGGTGTGCGAAATTACTTTCCAATTACTTGCTAATTACTTTCCCGATAGAAGCTGACAGAGAAGGCCGTATGGTAAGACCCGCGGGCCATACGTCAAAAAGTAATTGGCCCTCGGGTTGGTTCATTATGACTCTCCGTTCTTCATTAACACTTCCATCCTCGGCTCTATCTCGGATTAACATTCTTCCTTGATTTACACTCTCCTCCGATGGATGAAAAAATAAATAAGAAAATAAAATAGAAAAAGAATAAGAAGGAGAAAAAAAAAGGAAGAAGAACCGTCGTTTACTTTCCTACAGCGGACAGATTTAATTCCTGAATGCCCCGGCTCACTCCCGTTTTATATGGCTCTTCCAGATGTTAATGAGGCTGTAAAAGTTAAGCCTCTCGGTGGAAGGGCCCGGCCCGGATGATAAAAGCGATCTTATATCAAAACTAAAAGGCTCACAGTTTAGACCTCTCTCTTATAATTTATAGATTTTGTTTATCATAACAGTGTCACTTTTTGGTGAGTCGCGTCGGCACGAATATTCTCTCTGCTAATATAACTTTAAGCGAGTTTGAAAACAATCTTAAATTATAGGATTTAATAAAATATTTTAATAGGGAATCCGTGGAGGGATGTATTCAAGAATTACTGATGTTCCGGAGTCGTTTAATTTTCTGGGTTACTATACTTTAGGAGAAACATTTCTATGGAATTATGTATGTATAAGTTAGAAAATATTGAACATTAAGAAATTGACGTGATTCTTCTACTATGAGGCCTTAGTGGTTAGTTTACTCATATTTTAAAATATATATGTGAAAAGTTACATTCTTCTAGTCATGATCATGAAGCACACCAATGTTAATCCTAACCTCAACTGATTTCAATCTTATTTTAGGCTTCAATACTGGGTCATAATGGTTATGCAATAATCTGAAAAAAAAGTTTTTTGTATATGTGGTTAATTGAAGTTAAATGGATTATATTTCTACTCCTTAAAAAAAAAATTAAAATTGTAAAATATTTTATTAATTATTACAAAAATTACCTTCTTTATAAAAATATATTACATGTCCAAAGTTTCGGTCGATCCGCCGATTATCAAGGACAATCTTATTTTTAATATCATTAAAAAATATGTAGGCTATTATACGTAGGTCACTTTAACACAGTTAAAATAAACCTATTTGTCACTATAACTATCATTCGTTAATAATTTTTATCCTCTACAATAATTGTTTTTTACACTCACTAACTAATCATGTGATAAGTAGTATGAGTCAAAATTTCAAAACGTTCTACACTGTGTAAAGGACTTACCCTGTATCGGTATAATATAGTATAAAAGAGAATTATCTAAGTATCTGCCAAAAAAAAAAGTACAATTAACGCTCCAATTTAATATGTAATACAATAATGTTGCCATTATACAAATAACATTTCAAGATATTTAATTTAAAATATTGAACATTAAGAAATTGACGTGATTCTTCTACTATGAGGCCTTAGTGGTTAGTTTACTCATATTCTAAAATATACGTGAGAAGTTACATTCTTCTACAACTGATTTCAATCTTATTTTAGGCTACGATACTGGGTCATAATGGTCATGCAATAATCTGAAAAAAAAGTTTTTTGTATATGTGGTTAATTGAAGTTAAATGAATTATATTTCTACGCCTTAAAAAAAAAATTGTAAAATATTTTATTAATTATTACAAAAATTACCTTCTTTATTAAAATATATTACATGTCCAAAGTTTCGGCCGATCCGCCGATTATCAAGGACAATCTTATTTTTAATATCACAACCTCACATTCATTAAAAAAATATGTAGGCTATTATACGTAGGTCACTATAACACAGTTAAAATAAACCTATTTGTCACTATATCATTTGTTAATATTTTTTATCCTCTACAATATTTGTTTTTTACACTCACTAACTAATCATAACATTGTGATAAGTAGTATGAGTCAAAATTTCAAAACGTTCTACACTGTGTAAAGGACTTAACCTGTATCGGTATAATATAGTATAAAAGAGAATTATCTAAGTATCTGCCAAAAAAAAAGTACAATTACCGCTCCAATTTAATATGTAATACAATAATGTTACCATTATACAAATAACATTTCAAGATATTTAATTTCCTCACGACTTTTGAAATACCACGAAACCACCTTGAAATTAATGGTCTAATGTTCTAGAAAGGAATTACCGAAAGATTAATTACTTAGTTTCATTCCAGATATTAATAATTTATTTCTCAAACACAATCAGAAAATAGATCGGCACAACTGTTTTAAAAAGTAGTAAATTTTGATATTGATATCTGTATGATATTATATGTACATCACACTTCAGCGAACGCCCGTATTGCACTCATATCAGTTTAAGGTGGGAATAAATAAATCAATAAAAAGCAATCTATATTATTTATGACAACAGATTTTCGTATATATTTATTTTCCTGATAAGAATAAGTGAAAATATTTTATGGTTTCTGGTGAGATTTTTCGAATCGACCATCGTACTGTCACCACTGGTTCCGCTTAATGTATTATGATCATGGCAGAATACAACGAGTCGCCTTATATCTTTCTAACCAATTTCAAAAATTAACTGATGAGTTTCAGAATACAATTCCATGAGAATACTTAGCAATAAACCTCATATTTACTATGAGGAAAGCGAAATAAATTTAATCGATTTTATGATAAAAAAATTTTATCATTTGTTACCAGTTAAGTGTTGAACTTTTAATACCAATATAGACAACAGAAGTTTAATTGGTGTATCTAGATTTATAATTTAACATTGTGGTCGAGTTTTCATCGTTAGCTCTATATCAAGGAAATTATCTCCCTCATGAAAAATGTTACGCATAACATTTTTAGAGATGAGTTACAGTTTTTATAAAACAAAACTTTTTTTCAAAAATCAGAAAATCACCATTGTGTGACTTTATTTGGTTATATATCATGTAAACTGTTTTTCCTACGAAGATCAATTTGAACTACATTAACATTAATTTAAATAAGCTTTACTTTGAGCGCTGACGTCTTAGCTCTTAAAATACAGTTTATCGAAACATATTTTTTTTTTTTACAATTTTTCAAAATAAATCCAAAAAGGTTCCAAAAACTAATCCCTCCTAATCGACCCTAAATGGTCTAGGCACGGCACTCCATAGGATGGCTTCATTCGATATTACCATCGAAGATATTGGAACGGAAGATATCTCAACTCACCTTATAGGCTATTAGCTGGAGAGAGGATACCTCCAGTTCTCCAGAACTGGCGATGAGAGGAACCCCCTTACCGCCCTGGACAATTTAAAAGGGAGCTCTGATCACGTCCTGCAGACCGCAGCCATTACACAGATCCAGAATACTATTCCTATCTGCTCCACAAGAACTGTTTAGATAATTGGATCTATGAGGAGTTCTCACGTCTTAGTGGTGCGGATCTGTCGGTAATTGTGGGGAGTCAGTTAGGGGTCAGTCGGGGCTAATCTCAAAACTCAAAAGAAAAAAATTTACTAGACCACAGAGCTCTCATGTACTCCTCCATCTTGTTTTATTTTCTATCATCCTCCGTCTTGTTTTCTAGTTCACTGCTTCGGGTCGATAACTGTGAAAAAATTCATTTTCCATCTCCCTAAGTAGTCAGTCAGGTAACTCGTTACGGGCCAGTATTGTTAATATCATTCTCTGCTCGGGATGAGGTACTCGAGGCAGGTGAGGAAAAAAAAAATAATGTGCCCTAAACTGTAGGTATGTTTTTTATGAATCGAGATAATAAGTCGTAATATTTCTTTAGTTGTGTAGAGACTGATTATGTAGGTAAAAGTTTATATACTTTTTTTATTTTTTAAAATAATTTTAGCCAAAATTAATAAATAGCTTTGTAGAAAAATTAAAATTAGCATAGAAACAGTTCAAAATATGTGTGATATGGACCGTAAAATATCTTTTTATTTCCCAGTTTAACTCATTATCAACAAAAATTCTGTAATCGAAAATTATCACTCTTATTTTATTTTTTCTTTAATAATATACGTACAATCAATACGAAACATTTTCTCCTTAAATGTTTCTATTACTCTACATTATGTTAAAAATCAAATTATCCATTAATACCTTAATATTTCATATACCACTGATTTGACCGTAATAGAAATACCTTCTTCACAACAAATTCTATATCCACAAAAACCTAATTTTCATAACCCTCCTTCCTAATAAATTTCTGAGTCGCCTGAAAAGAAGTTGGTCACGCGACCTCCTAGCTTTAAATTTCTATTTTAGTTGTTACAACGGGTTATTTTCTTCACTGCCATTGTCATGCAATAATGTTGATAGCACGTTAACGTATTGTGTGTTTGTTACATTTGTAAATCTTCGGTAATTTCAAATGGAGTCGATAGAGAATTACATCAAAAAACGGTTCATGAAGTTTCACTCCCATTTACCGACAATTAAAGGAACAGTGACCTACAACTTGGGTAACTCAACCTGAACTCGAAGACTAAAGCCCAGACTGCTGCAGGACATTCTGTTATATATTGTAAAAATTATAAATATTTATCAATTCTTCACACTACTTCTATTTGATTTATTATTATTGTTTTCTCTCTTCGTCCTTTTTTTTTCAAATTAACTTGTTTTTTTCCTATTAAAGGGCAATTGTTTGTTTTGTAGGACTACGAATGTCGTTATTTTTGCTATTAATTAATTTACTTTTCTCTTTTATTAAGAAGCGTTTCTTTTAATCTATTTATTTATTTTTTATCATTATAATGTTGTATATAATTAGTTGTGTCAATTTGGTACGAAATTGAGAGAAACGGTTACATCAACCATGTAAGGGCCAGGCCGATCTGGAATTAATCAAATAAATACTCATTTGTAACCATCATTATACCAATTTGTAAATCAAAGAAAAAAATACTAAAAATCACTTTTCCAACCATTTTAAATGTTGGTTACAATTACCATCAGTAAACCAAATATTGAACAAATAAATACTGTTAACTTGGATGTAGTTTCAGGACAACTGTCGAAAATTCCAAAGAGATTATAAAAATGTAAAAGCTTAAATTTTTAGAATTACATAATTTTTTTTTATTAGAACAAAGTTAATATTTATTTTTACATTTTTCTTGATTTATTTTCTATTATCTACTTCTTTAAGCATTCTATAAAAAGAGACGGAGTCACAAGATGTTAATGAGAAAAACAACCTGTGATTGAACCGATAAATTTTACAGGTTGTTAAATTGTCAGTTCTCAGCATGAGATGTATTTTCAAGAATTTTTAAATCTATCGAATATAAATTGCTGTTTACTCTAATTCATTCACCTTTTATTTTTTATCATTATGTTTAGTCATCGAAATTCCAGTTGTATTAAGAACAGAAAAAAAAGGAATTCCTCAAGGTTCATATATTGTGAGCAGTACGCGCATCTTAATGGTGAAATACCTGATTCCAGTCTTGCAGATTTCCAATATCTAATTCTAATAGCATGTTATCTATAGGATACTTTCTCTGATTCGAATAAGATAGCTAAGAAGATATATTTTATTTCGAGGAATGTCCCGGAGGGTTTTTAATTCAATAAAATCCCCGACTTCTCATATTACAACTTTCCGAGGGTGAACAACCTGAAATGTTAATCTGACGGGCGTTAAAGTTTTTTCTGTCCCATAGTTCTCTCAACTGGGTTCGAATTCGTAGAGTAGGGATATTCAAAAGTATTTATGGATATTTTGAATAGACGTATACTGTCCCTAATTGGGATTAGTTTACACTTTGGGGTTTTATTGTTTTCTATAAATCAACTCTTTTCTCTTCCAATGCTGAAGGAAATAAAAATTAATGAACAGAATTAGAAAACTAAAAAGTCTTTTATAAATTATATCCTGTCCAGTGAAAAGCCTGATGGCTAGGGTCCATCAGGCCCGGAACCATATTGTAGTATATCTATCATAGTAATAAGGAAGGAAGAGGAATCCTGAGATGCAGAGAAGAAGAAAGTAAAATGAACTGCAAAATCTGGTATGAAACAAACTAAACACTTCATAAATTTGTCAGAGGAAAAGGCAAAATTAATTTTACCTAAACCTGGCAAGGAATCAGCTGAGAACGATAACAGGTATCCTCAAGGGCCATTGTCCGTTTGAATATCTTCTCAGGGAGAAGAAGATGGAGGAAGATTCCAGATGTCGTCTCTGTCGTAGCGAATGAAGAAAAGGTTAAGCATATTCTATGTGAATGTGAAGTCCTTAATGCTACAATATATCCCTCAAAATTCAATCTAGCAACGAAATAACATATTGACTAAATTACATGCATCGTGTAGGAGAAATACCAAACGAGTAAACCAGAAAGTAGTAGTAGATTATCGGATGGTTATGAGTGACTTATCTCTTACAATGCTAATAGTAACACTCTATAATTTAAGATCATTTCGAAATAAATAAAAAAATATATTATTTCAGTATTTTGAGAATTTTTTTTTGGAAACACTGACGGAATATTATTGAGTAATTTTAGACATCGAACTTAAAAATCTATTGTGGAGTTCACTCAAAACATAGTCCAAAGCAACAAATAGACAAATTAAATTTCAGTATTTTAAAACCAAATTGTTTCAAAATAATCGAGTGTTCTTCGTTTGTTTAAAAATTGTTACTACCCTACTGCATTACCCTCCTGTTGGCTTCCCCGTAGTCGAGTGATAAAATTACAAAATTACATATACCATCCATACACCATCATATTGTAAACAATACCTGAGGCTGGAGGCTGTCTATTACTAAACTTTACAATGAACTACATAGTACAAGAGCCGGGAAGAAAAAAAACTGCCTTTTAGACCATCCACTTTTAGGCATTTTACAATTACTATAGTCCCTACTTCCTTTATCGCACAGTCGAGATATTTTTGTAAATATTTCTTTTTCTGAAAGTAATATAATCCACGATGCTTAATTCAACAAAAAGAATTTTGTGGAATTTTGCACAACTTCTGAATCCTGTTAGCACAAGAACCCAAAAGGGAAAAAAGGCAGTTATTTCACCCCAATTTTTGATTACTTTAATGAAAACTATGTATAATTACTAGTAAAAATTGATGAGTCTGCCAAGTATAGGTTGGGGGAATAAAAAATGGTGGCTGTTTCAAATCTTAAAAAAACACTAATTTTACATTCGAAGCATTATATCTTAAAAACTACCAACAACACCAGAAAATCTAAGAGAACATTATTTAAAGAAGAGTAAATTTGTTGAAACATTAGCCCTAAAAGAGCTATTTACATCCAATAGTTCTCGAGATATAGCTTATTAAAAAGCAAAATTTCTTAAAAATCTACTGAAAGATTAGTAGTTAGTTAATTTATTTTGAGAAATTTATATCTCAATAACCATTTGACGTACAAATGTCTATTAGCTCTCCAACTAAAGCTAAATAATTGTACTATAATGTAGCTTATGACCTTTACCTTCGTTGGAAAAATAGTTTTCATGATATTTGCTAAAATAAATTGATTTATAGTTGTTCGAACAATAGGTTTGATTTATGAAAAACTATTTCAGAAACCATTAGACGTACAGACGTCTGCCAGAACTCAATTAAAGCTAATTAAATTTACTATAAAATATTATATGACTTTTATCTTTGTAGGAGTTGTAGTATTTATGATATTAGACAAAATAAACTCAGAAAATATTAATTTTTAGTTGTTCGTATATAATGTTGGATTTTTGAAAAAAATATATCTCTAGACCCATAAGACACACATATGTGTGCCAACACCCAAAATATAGGAAATTTAACTTAGTATAATGTAGTTTATGACACTTATCTTCGTAGGGGTAGTAGTTTTTATGATATTTCCATATGAATATAAATTTGGCAAATGAAAATTTGTCAATTATAAATCAATTTATTTTAGCAAATTTCATAAAAACTACTACTCCTACGAAAATAAACATTATAAACTACTCTATAGCTCATTAAACTTGCTTTAATTTGAGTGCTAAAAGGCATCTGTACATATAATTGGTTTTGAGATAATGATTTTCAAAATAAATTCACTAACTACTGATATTTCATACTGGAAGATTATTGATTGACCGTGTGTGAAGATGAAAGGAATAT
>NW_027108633.1:1331049-1335014 GCF_000696795.3 Halyomorpha halys | reverse complement strand
TACTATTTGAGTTTTTCTTGACCGCACCCGGACCATATTCCTTTCAACTGATATTTCAGTACATTTTTAAGAAATGATGCTTTTTAAAAAGCTATATCTCGACAATTATTGAACGTAAATAGCTCTATTAGGGCTTACATTTTAGCAAATTTACTCTACTTTAAATGATATTCTCTTATATTTTTTATTGTTTTAATAGTTGTAAAGATATAGAGCTCTGAATAAAAAAATAATTATTTTTAGGGTTTTGAAACAGTCGCCATTTTCTATTCCTCCTACCTATACTTGGCAGACTTATCAATTTTGACTAGTAATTATACTTAGTTTTCAATAAGGCAATTAAAAATTGGGGTGAAATAACTGCCTTTTTTTCCTCTTGGGCTCTTGTGCTAACTGGATTCAGAAGTTGTGCAAAATTCCACAAAATTCTTTTTTCTCAATTAAGCATCGTGGACTATATTACTTCCATAAAAAGAAATATTTACAAAAATATCTCGACTGTGCGATAAAGGAAGTAGAGACTATAGTAATTGTGAAATGCCTAAAAGTGGATGGTCTATTTCAAAGCATATCAACAGGTAGCACATTCCTGGACGGCTTGTTCTCTGTGACAGTTTGATCACGTAGTAACACTGTCACACACTTGTTGTAGTTTAGTATTTCCAAAAGAGATACAATGAATTAAAATAAACTGTCTGTGAAAAACTGGATAACTACATTATAAAAATAATTTATTGGACCATTATTTTTTAATGAGCAGTAAATTATTTCTTGCTGGATCACTACAATTTTTGAATAAAAAAAAATCAACAGGAGTATTTTTTTGTTTTAAAAAAAACAAAAGCTTTCCTGTAATTTAACTGATTAACAATTCAGTCTAAAGGAGAAGTTACTAATTTAATTACAATTGTCTTCAAATATTCTTTAAAATAATTTTTTATCCTGTTTTAGTATGAATTACACTGCCATGAATCTAATATTTTTTATTTCCACTTACGTATGTTAGAAATATATAGTAAGGGAAAATATTGGGGTCCTAAAAAATTTCGAAGACAAGTATTTAACGGAAGACATAATTTAAGGTCTTTGAGTCCACTTAAAAAAGTTTTATAAAATGGTCTATGTGTCTGCGTATTGGTGAGGGTTAGTTTTTTAACATTTTATTTCGATATTTTTGCACAACTCAAAGCATTCTCAAATGCAGCATTTTAAATCTATCAGTTTATATATACTCTGTAACTTCATTGTTAAATTAAAAATTGGCAAAAATCGTGGTCAGAATTTATTTTTTTCTAAATTCACTATTTGGCCTTTAGTAAAAAGTTTCAATTAAAAAATTAATTTTCTCACATTAAATACTTGAACAATTACACACTTTTACTAGTTGTAGTATTTTCAAAGTGTAGTGGGAAAATCGGATACCTTCTGATATAAGCACAAGACACAATAGTAAAATAAATATATACAATTTTAAATTTGATTAAAATTTTTTTTTGTTTTGTTGTGTTATTTATCAAGATTTTAAATAAATTTCTGAGGAATTATTCCATCGGAACATTTCTCGATCCTCCGATCAATCCTGGCCAACCTGCCTCTCTTTTCTTTCCTTTGTAATCGGATATGGAACTGAACTTAGGATTAAATTGGATTGAAGGATTTTACTGGTATCAGAGAGAGGTTGCCATATATACCTCCAGGTGTATATATTTCGAAATACTTCATTTCACACTGATGCTTGTAAAATAAAAATCAAGTTTTCAAGCCCAACTTTAACTTAGGCTTTTGTTGTCCTTATTGACCATAGCCCAAAGAGACGGCCTTAATCGGACAGAACCCCAGACCTGTATTAGATCGACCGCTATGATGGGGCTCTCGCGTGTTCTTCTTATCAGATCTTCTTGGAGAATCGTGCTCCGGAAGTCTCAACACCTCTGACTGTAATTCCATATCCGAGGAGCAATTTTTAGCAACACTTTCTTGGGTTTCTGTTTGTAAGAAGCTAAATGCTTAGATATTGCGGACTTTAGTGGCAAGAAAGAAAAAATCGATTAATATTGTTGTTTATACAAATCACTTATCAAATACAATCCCAAAAGCTAAATGCTAGAACTTTACTAAACGTTTTGAAACTTCTTGTGTATTTTAATAACGGTAATGCTTTTTTACATTTTCTGAGCAGCTTTAAAATTTCTAGAAACAAAATTATTCATTAAGATCGTTGAATAATTCGAAAATCCATTATAAATACAACACAATTATTGTAATTAGGTTGTCTTAAAAAAAAAAAGCCTCAAGTCTCTTAAGTGAACATTAATTACTAATCTATACATGTTATCCCCATAATAAGGTAGAAGTGTAATTTAACGATATTCGGGGTCATGACATTTTTTATGCTGTATTTTTTATGTCATAAATTGATGATTGATCATATGTGATTAACAAGGAAACAGTCAGGGCTGTGGCAGTCGAGAAAAACAAAAATAGTTTTTAGAATTTATTTATTGCCAATGTTTCGACCCACAATCCAAGTCTTCATCAGGGATATTGTGATTGGGAGGAGGGGGGAGGGGTTGTACAATTATAAACAAAGAAATTCAAATTATTAAATATTTTATTTTTCATTAATAATAAGTTAAGTCAGACACTTATTATAAGTCTGCAATCGGTACCTATTATTAAAACGAATTCATAAAAGGAACGTAATTTTTAAGAATATTAAATAAAGTTATTTCTGAAAATGGCCGCCTTTAATATTTTTAAGTACATAGCCTTTAAATCTTAATTTAGCTTAAATATACAAGTTAGGAAAATTTGGAGAGTTAAATTCCGTAAGTTTTGATATATAGCAAAATACGATTGAAAGTAAATGTCATTTTCAACTTTGAAAGCCCATATTATATTTTTTTAACACATTTACAACGAAAATATTTCACTTTTTTCTTTTTCATTGAGTTTCTTATATCCATAAATAAAAATCTTACCAACTAAATGTTTCTGCTTTTGTCATTTTGTTTTTGTAAACTTCCCTCAAGATCGCTTTTTTATTTATTTTTTTTTTTTAGAGGAAACAGTAATTTTTCAACGACCATTTCCTGTTAAAAATAATTCGAATTTTTACATAAACACTACAACAGGAACAGTAAATGCCAATGGAAATTAGTCATTTAACTATTGCAAGTCACAACTGTGGATGTTCTAATTATTTAACAAAAAAAAAATTAAGCTCATTTTCTATTCAAGACTCAATATCTTAAAACCTACCGAGCGCACGATGAAAAGTAAATAATATTTTTAAAGGTCTTCATTTGCTATTATTGGAGCTCTAACAAAACTCACTAGATTCAATATTTCCTGAAATACAGTTTTTCAAAGTATAATCTTGTCTTATAAATATTGATTTGACAAAAATTAACTTATTTATTCATTAAATTATTTCTTTTAACTTATTTATTCATTTAAGTATTTCTTTAACATATTTCCTTATAATCCGCTCCTACCTCACTGATAGAACCTTTAAAGTAAATTATAACCTAGCCTACTCATTTCTCTTTTCTCAGTCCGCCGGTGTTCCTCAAGGTAGTATTTTAGGTCCCATTCTTTATACGGTTTATAGAGCTGATATCCCAACCCACCCTAACACAGTCCTAACAACATACGCTGATGACACATGTATACTTTCTGTAAACAACGACCCAACTAATGCATCACAAACACTACAGGCTCACATAACATCTATTGAAAAATGGTGTAAAAACTGGAGGATCAAAATAAATCCTGACAAATCCCACCAGATCATCTTTACTCTCCGTCGTAAACCTCTGCCCTCCTGAACTACAGTATCCTTTCTAAATACACCACTATCTGGACATACGGAGTTGAGGTTTGGGGCTCCACTAAACCATCAAATTCCTCCAGAATCCAATCCTTACAGTCCAAAATCCTTCGTAAAATCCTTAATGCTCCTT
>NW_027108633.1:1325651-1330284 GCF_000696795.3 Halyomorpha halys | reverse complement strand
GTGGTTCCTTCCCAAGATTTTCAAGTGTATATGAAACATACTACATATTTACCTATTGTATTATTTTGTACAGTTGTAAATTACATTAAATAAATAATTAAACCAACTTGTTTTTTAAAATCTATATATTAGCTTCTTAAATTTATTTTTTTTTTTTTTAACTGATCTACTGCTGAGATTATTATTCCTTTGGTTTGATTTTATATTGCTATCTAATGATCAATTCCTTTAATTTTTTTAATGGATGGTACGTGGGTAGCGGATCACTGGAGTGAAATGAGGAGAATAAAATTGTCAATTAAATGAAATAAATATTCAAACGGAATGTAATAGTTATATAGAAAAAATTAATAAAATATTTGTATTGGAAGAAGATAGTTGACCGTATGAAGTAAATTGGAGGAAGATAGTCCGGATGGCGGTCAATAAAGGTATCAAAATAGTAAAATAAAACTATTTATTGTCAACCAACGTTTCGCCCCACTTTGCAGGGCTTGTTCAGGGCTGTCTGATGATAGTACAAAGTACAACTGGAACTACCAGCACTACCGATTCCTTTTATATTCAGGCAAATACGGAAATCTGAACTCTAGAATGCAGTACACGAGGTACAGTAGAAACCCTTAGCATATTTTCTTAATTGCATATATAACTCACTTCTTTTTTTCTAATTGTTACTAATCGACGAATCCAATTCCTTCAACATTTAATCTGTATGTTCATCATTGTTAATCACTAAACTGTTTGTATATAATAACACTCCCTCTAGAAGACGACACCTCGAGCCCTCAAACACAGAACGCCTCGTGAGGTACCAGAACGCCTCGGGGATGAGATGCCTATCACACCCCACGCACATATTGTAGGCACCGTTCCGGAGGCAATTAGTGCAATTACAGGGAGGCCTTTGTGTATCTCTCGCTCATTAATAACTTATTATCGGTTCTTTCTGCATAATTTCTCTCTGCGGGGGGTATCTCGGACCCCGATCTTCGGGGGTATTGTCCTTCCTCGAAATTAAGAAACGACGTAAATGATAGTTCGAAAAAGGGACAAGTAGAACATTATGGATATTTAGGAATTGGTACACATCGGCATGTATAATCAATGACGGCATGAGAATTTTGGATGCGCTTCAGGATAATGACAGGTTGTACGGAACCTATAATCGAGTCGTATTAAAAAAATTTAAGGCTAGTGCATTAGCAATATTGGTTTATAAACTATCTTAACTTCATTTTCATCGGTAAAGATACCATTTAAAGTACTTTAAAATTATGAATACACAATGGTCGTATATGGTGTATTTTGGAAAATTGGTACGCCCAATCAAGTCATAATTTTCGGTTTTGAAAACTCCATTAGAGTAGTTTACTTGGTAATTTAAATATTTTTTTCAAAATTATTTAATTATTGAACAGTAATTTATGATGCACTTATACTTCATCAACTCTTTAAAAACTATGTCGATATCATTTTGCAAACTAGAGATATAAAATAAAGCAGTTTTAGAGCGTTTTAATTTTTTTTCCTCTCAGGGTTCAGTGGGGGACGACACGATTAAGTTTGGGTCCTTTTTTTCTATATAAATCGAAGTACAAATTTTGTTTATAATCGAAGGAGACAAGCAAAGAACTACTTTTGTCAGAGGAAGATTACTCAGTGTAATCCGTTGTTTCGATCAATTATTGCTATCAACTATATTTTATACTTATCAAATGTGGATCAAAATTCAAATAGCTCTTAGTTGTAAGTTAATTGTTTTCTTCTGACAGGTATTAAAGGTTAAGAAAAATTACAGAATATTTTTAAAAAAACAATAGTGAAAAGTTTTTTGTAGGGAGTTTGAATCCCGCTGGGCAGAAAATTGTTTTCTGTTACACTGTAGCCTTGAGTCAATTCTAAGGGTTCTGGAGCCCTCCTGGAGTCTACCCAGCCTCATAAATTACGTGAAAATCTGTCGAGCGTGAGTCTGACCAAATCACCTCCTTGCACAACCGTCGGTCTAGTAACAGTTCTTCCTTACTAAGTACTACACTAATTCCCGCTTATCCTCCATTTCACCGTAAAAAATACTTACAAAGTACTGAACCTCTGACCCTTCATGGATTGTAGCGGTACAGATTTTAATTTTTTATAATAGTGAAAATTAAACAAACATTTGAACAGGTAGATATACTTAAGTATTTAAATTTTACGGTAACTAGAAGAAACGAAATTGATTAGAAAATAATGGCGAGGTTAAAGGTAGAAAATGTTTTTTTTTCAATTTGGAAATTGATTACCTCGTGTCTTCTGTCAAAAACCTAAAATTTAGAATTTACAAAACTGTTATTCATCCAACTGTACTTTATGGATGCGAAACTAAAGAAAGAATAGCGCCTTAAGGTTTTTGAAAATAAAGTATTACGTAAAATATTCGGATCGAAAAAAGATGAGTTAACGAGAGAATTTTGAAGGCTACACAACTACTGAATTGAGGGAACTACGCCTGGTAAATATAATTAAGGTTATGGCACTGGGGTGAATAAAGTGGGCATGTAAGGTTGTGAGATCTCTAAAATGCAAATAAATTCTGAGCTAACGGGAATATGTCCGAGGAGATGGCCGAAACGTAGATGGGAAAATTGCATTAAGTCTAATTTAGTATATTTGGGTTTGGAGAAAAGATTTTTGTAGAGTGATTAGTGTTTCGCTACCGAAATTTCGGGTTCCTTTATCATTATTATAATATAAATAATAAGTATAAGTTATAAATAATTTATTATAATGATAAATCCTTTTTATTATTATTATAATAATATCCTTGGTCCCATCCTCTACACCGTCTCTATACAGCTGACATTCCAACCAATTCTAACATAATCCTCACCACATATGCAGATGACACATGTGTGCTCGCTGTTAATAATAACCCATTAATTGTATCCCAAAATCTCCAATCCCATATCACAGCCCTCGAAGAACGGTCTCGTAATTGGAGGATCAAGATAAATTCCAACAAATCCCATCAAATCACCTTTACTCTTCGTCTGACTGCCCTACAGTTTCATTTAATGATGTTACTCTTACCCCTGTCGAACAGATCCGCTACCTTGGACTACATTTGGACAAGCGATTAACCTTGAATCCTCACACAAGACTGAAAAGACAGGAAACTGCACGTCGATTTCGACTATTACAGCACTTACTAGACAAACAGTCTTAACTTCCAACACATTACAAAAGACTGATCTATATGACTGTAGTAAGGCCAATCTGGACATATGGAGTTGAGTTTTGGGGCTCCACTAAACGTTCGAATTCCTCTCGTATTCAAACCTTACAATCCAAAATCCTTCGTAAAATCCTCAATGCTCCTTACTTTGTTTCAAATAAAATCATACATAAAGCCCTTAATGTTCCCTATGTAACTGATCTAGCCCGAACCAGATATCACTTCTTCCATTATAAACTCCCTAACCACTCAAACCCCCTAGTTTCTAAGCTTGCATCCTCTTCCATTCCTGACAATCCTCCAAGACGCCTGAAAAGAAGATGGCCACGAGACCAGCTAATGTAAAATGTCATTAGAGTGCTACCAATGGGTAGTTTCTCTACACGCCTGTAACACTCCAATTTAACTTAGTTCAGATTTACTAATTGTATTATAATGTACAGTTGTAAATAGCAATAAATAAATATTAAAAAAATTATTATAATATAAATTAAAAGTAGGTAGATGTAAGTAAGAATAAGTGTTTCCACAAAAGGACTATTATATAATGCTATAATGCTAATATATACTATACGTGTAAAATATTATTTTAAAACGCAATGAAAAACCTAAAGATCGTAAAAGCATTTATGCAATTATAATGCATCTAAAGATACATAAGAAAACACAATAATTGAAAAAAAAAAATGTCGTCCACACCTGACTCAACTTCCCTAAGTACATTGTAGATGTTTAATTTGTTAGATAATGGTACTATAGAGTAAACCCCAACCAACATGATTGTAGTAAAAATATATATAATACCATATTATTATCATAAGGGAAAAATATGAACATTATAAGGCTTCTTTCCTCTAGTCCTAAATAGGTCATTATTAGGCATTAATCGAAATTGAAAACAATTAATTAAAAAAATCGAGCAACGGAGATATTTTAAGGATATAGATAAGATATGATATAGTATCCATTATGAATTTTCTTTTAGAGGAGGCAATCGATGGGATGATATCCTGATGGAATATTCAGCGAAGGAGGATCTGTCATAATCCATCACACTGTAGCCACACAACCATCAGCAATGTAATTGGCGCGCCTTTTGTACCTTTTTTGGCGGGGCCCTATATGACTAATAATACGATAAGGCAAGTATGACTGATCAGGCCCTACCAATATTCCAAACGAGAGATGGAGAATGTACTCTGGTATATAATTATATAAATATACATATTTTAGAAAATGGTCATAGGAGAGTGTCTATCCTTTATCTGAAATAATTTAAAAACCCAATAAATTTGGAAATTTGATATTTCGGAAACTACTTTCAGAACCAGAATATTGAAGTTAAATTTTTTAATTAATCTAGACTAAAAATATCAAGTCTTCAAATAACACAGTATATATACAATATACAAGGGT
>NW_027108633.1:1309735-1318041 GCF_000696795.3 Halyomorpha halys | reverse complement strand
ACCTAACTATTTCTATGCGTTCTATATAGTTTGATAATTGCTATAGGAAAGCAATGAACAATTTTTTGTTTTTAAATTAATCTAAAGAAATATAAATATATAATATACAAGCCTATATTATTATTTGTAAATAATATTTTTATGCCTTGTTTACTTGATTTCAAAATATGAACAACAATTTGGACAGTTGCCTGCTATCCAAACATACAAATAAAAAAATATTTTGCACAATCAACTACTTTAATTCTGTGATAAACATATGTCAACATTGATTTAAGATTTAAACGAATTTTCGTATTCAAAAATCCTAAATATAAGTTAAAAACGTCACTTATTTTTCATTAATCATAATTTTTTCGTCTTATTTCTCATAACTCTAAAAAATAACAAGCAAAAACTTACTATAGCATCAATTAAGGTTTGTTATCATAGATAGTATGTAGTAGTACCATAGATCTAGTATCCATAGACAGTGTCCATGGTAACGAATCTTAAAAATTAAAACTGTCTACTAAAAGATAAGAACTACTATAATGGATTCTGATGTTAAATATTGATGTTTTTAATTATTTTGAAATGATATCTTATCATTAACATCTATTTTTTTTCTTATGTTTACATATCTTACTGCAGAGCTGACATCTAGAAATAATAAATAACATTAAAATTCAACGCCACAATTAGTTAAAATAGTGTTGGCTTGTTATTTTTAGGCAGTTATGACATACAAGATGAAAACACTTACAATTAATGTAAAATAAGAGACTTTCTTAACTTATATTAATATTGTAGCTTTTAATATAAACATTTATTTATTTATGTCAGTCGTAGTTAAGGTAAGAAAGAATGTTATTTAATTGTAAAATTTGCTACGTAAATAGCAAATTGTATTCATATAACTTAAAATTAATTTAAATTTATTATTTTCAAATTGCTGTATAATTTTAAAAACTGTTGATTGGGTATTATTTTATAACAATGAACTAGATAATGAGCGGAGAAACTGCCAGAAACGTTCTTACGATTTTATAATAAAGTAAAAAGTCATAAAATAATAATTTATTCTTTAAAAAATAATGCTAATAACTAGTATATCCTTTGAGTTACTCAAGATTAAAACTAGACCTATACCACTGAGGTTAAGAAATTTTGATTTTGAATTGGAAGGAATATTTTTTTTTGTCAAGTACTATCTTTGTAACAAGTAAGAATATGAAAATATCTTAATACAGTTGGGAAATTTGATGAAAATTGTTGGAAATTTAAGATTTTTTGCTTTCTCTTCAATATCTCAAAATAGTGCCAACACCTTTTGCATAAAGTGGTGTTATTTTTTAGAAAAGATAAAATGAAAAAAAAATTAATATTAACAATGTTAATATATCTGTAACCCCAGTGAATATGTGGTTAAGTCAAAATTCCTTACTTTTCAGGGGACAACTTTTAAAGTTTGAACATTTATGTAAAATCAGGTGTTTGTGGTAAATCATCGAAATTTCGTCAATACTACCAAAACGTTGGTAACTTGTTACTTGTTTTACACCAATTTGATATGTCTTATCACTAATTAGATAATAGAGTTAACTAATTGTTCACCGACCGTTGACAACAGACTTGACCAATAACTCTGTTTTAAAACGTTGACTGACTTAGACACTTATGCACAATGAAGATGTTGTCTCTGTGATTCTCTTAGACCACTTAACTCATTTTGACCAAAAGTCGACTTAACCACATATTCACTGGGGTGACAGATATGTTGTATAATATTATAATGTAATATAACTGATTATACAATACTGTATAATAATATAATATAACATACAAATAGTGATGTCTTGGCATAAAAAGATGATATTTTTCTGAAAAGGTGAAGTAAAAAATAAATAATATTAACAGTTTAAAAAAGTTAATGATTAAATTGGACCTCTTTAATCAGTTAGTAAGCAGAAACATAAACGTTCAGTTACATTTTATCAGGACATCTACTGACGCAATTGTATGCACATCTTACATATATTTAAGTTTAAGTGGGTTAAACAGTAACTATCTAATTCAGTATTGTTTATATTTTATTCATTCCTAGGTATCAATATATATTTGACGGTATTTAATTATTTTTTCTTTTTCAGGAAGATTTTATTACTTCTTTATAATGTTATTTGTTCATCTTAAGTTATTTGATAGACATATGTCCATTTATATTACTTGTTTTAAAATCCACATTTTCTTACTTTTTCAATTAGTCACAGAGCTTCCCCCATCGTCTTCAAAATAAAACCCGTAATGCCGGTTTATTTATAACTAAATGAATTAAAGGGGGCAGCGGTAGCAGCGTGGTAACGCGCCAGTTTACAAATCCACTGGTTGTCGGATCGAATCCCGGTCCCACCCGGGCTTTTTACAAGCACAAAATGATGCAAAACTCACTGACAACCTCCCCTGGGCATTTTTGAGGCCCGTTAGCCAATGGGTGGCTCACACAAAAAATAGCCGTGGGAGTGACGAACCCACCCTGCGAAAAAATCACGTCAAGAAACGCACGATGTATTTCCTAATACTGAAAATATTTCATCCTAATATTGGGAAATACATCGCGCGAGCACTTAAGCCTCCATGGTCTGTTTCCCATAGAATAATATAATAATAAAATAAACCGTTTAAACTATTAAACCTTATAATTTATAATCAAAGTTTTATTTAGTTCGATTTTATTATCTTACTTGTTCTAGCTTTCGCCCATATTATGGTACCAATATTTCGTAAAATTTTACTGGTGTTGTTCACATTTTTTTTGATTTCCTAAAAATGCTTTTTATTTCAGTTTATATTGAAGAAACCTATGTACTCATTAATTTATTTTATTTTTATTTGTATATATGTATTAATGTTATCAACTTTATTAAAAGCGTATACAATAAATTGGATGTTAGTTATACAATGCAATGGTACAAACATGTGGAGAATCTAATCATTGACTGAACCTCAATCGTTAATTAGAAACTTTTTTTTGCAACATTTCAATTCCTTATACCTAACTATTTCTATGCGTTCTATATAGTTTGATAATTGCTATAGGAAAGCAATGAACAATTTTTTGTTTTTAAATTAATCTAAAGAAATATAAGACAAAATAAAAATAAACAACATAATTATTAAACTTATAACAACGTCACATCCCTTAAGCCCCAGACAACAACAACAACAACGTCACATCTTAGAAACGCGAATTCTACTTAAGAGATAATAACTCCTTAATGGTGTAGGAAATAGGATATTTATTAAAGTGTCTAAAATGGAATTTTAAAAGGCCATTTAAATCCAAACGGTAGTTTGATTGTACTAAAAATAAAATATAAAAAACATAATGAGAAGGCGATCGTGGGTATAGGCTTATTGGGCGAGAGGTGACTTGAACACTTCTGTAACATGGCAGAACTAATTTAAGGCCTTCCTTACGTAATTATGTCGGGAGTAGTATCTTTTCTATTACAGATTACGATCAAACAGTTTTATATGTGAAGACAAACTAAATTAAAGATTAATATTACTACATTTTATGGCTATATATACAACTAAATTTAGAATAAAAAGTGTGAAAAAGTAGACGTATAATATGATTTTTAAAAAATATATAAGTCAGTACTAGGTTCTTATATTAATTTTTTTTATAAACAATTGGTTGTAACATTTAAAAAAAAAATCAAAAATTGTTAACAAAAACAACTATTCTTGTTGTAATGAATTCCTTTATAATAACATAGCTAATAATAAATTCTGATGGTATCTTTATTAGCACATATAGCCTTCCATATGCCTTCATTATATTTATAAAATATAATTTTATACCCTTAAATGCCATTTCATTTTATTTATTTCATTACACCATATTCCGCTGCAATTTATTTTTATTTCAATAAGGTTTCAATTTTTTTTTTGTAAATGTATATTTATCCTATTTTTCTCTTCTTTTGTTTAGCTGTAAAAATGCTTAATCCAGTTTCATCTGCTATAATAAAATTTAATTTCACCGTTTTTTGCTAATTTTATCAATTATTTCAATTTTTTTTTCTTCTGAGCCCCGTGGATATATAAAGGGTTCGATATATAGTGAGTTGGTAACTATATGTATCTCTTGTACTGCATTTCATTCGAATGTACTTTAAGAAGGGAGTGAGGATTCTCCTGAAAATTGGAAAATGGGTTGAGTCTGCAGAACTCAACCCTTGGTGATGATGGGGTTCATCAGATCTCGTAACGTCTATAATCAGTAAGTTAATACTCCTCAGTTGAGTCTGAGTCTGTCAGGGTGTGTCTGCCACCTTTGTGGCCGTCCTGTCAGTATTAGTGTCCAGAATAATGGGTTCGTACAGTATTGGAGGCTGTCAAAAAATGTGATATGTTGATTTGTCTTTACAATATAAATATTTCAACATATTTTTTAAAGCCCCATGGATCTAAAGGGTTTGATGCATAGTAGTTTGGTAACAATAATAATCTCTTGTACAGCATTTCATTCTAATGCATTTTAAGAAGTCTTGGAGGAAAATAATTCTCCTGAAGATTGGAATATGGCTTGTTTTGTTATCAGACTCTGACAGTGTCTTGAATAATGGGTTCAGTACTGGAGGCTGTCAAAGAATTTTATATGTCTCCTTGATATAAATTATGTCACAGTCAGTAGTTCGATTATCGTATGTATGTGGTCCGTCAAAGAGTAAATTTGAAGTGAAGTATCTCTCACTTTTCTTGTAAATCATTAATTTGAGGCAGAAAGAAAGATTAGGAGAAGTTTGTAGGTGATGAAGCCTGTTGTAAGACTTGGTTCTAGCCTGCTTGATCTTCTTATTGCAGTGGCGAGCTAGTGTCAGGTATCTGTCACGGGTGTCATCCTGATATACTATGCTGCCTGCTGGTGTATTCTCGTACTCTGCTAACTTTTACACTTAAGGACGAGGACACTTGTTCTTTTGGAAGAAGAAAATAATACAGTAAAGTTTAATATTTTTTGTGTTGTATAATAATATTTGTTCTAAGGGAATTATTACATTTTATGGTAATTTCACGTATTTGTTTGAACATGTCCAGCGATGGGCTTATTGGATTAGAGACAGCGAAGATTTGATGGGATTTAAAGGAGAACACATCCAAAGCAGAAAAAATATATAGAAGAGCTATGCACCTGGCATTGGCCAGGTTGCCAAATGTAGTTGATATAGAAATAAAATGCGGTGAAGCACAGCTTAACGTATTTTAATATTTAATATCTCCCTTTATTTTGAGAGAGTTTATTTAAAAGATATTCAAACAAAGAACTGTTATATTTTCACAGCGAGTTCTGTGGTTATTGGTTCTCAGCGGAACCCTGAGGATAATAGAGATTTTCAGAAACTATCAGCCCAACCGCAGGCCGAAAAGTTGAGAAACCCCCTGACATTTAATGCCAAGATGAGAAAGTAATAAGAATCGGAGCTGTAGAGTTGTCATTTCCGAGCAATCGTAATCGAAAATGTGCTTTGATACCAAAACAAATTATATCGATACTCTCTTTGGGAACTTTCTAGCCTTTCAATGAGGTAAAATAGGTCTTTGGATTTATTTAAATTATTTCTTTATATTTTAAAGTTGGACAATTTTATATAACCGTTACAATGTCTTATATAATATAATTAATTATTTTCTAGGGAAAATTTGAATTTCAAATTCAGACTGTGGGCAGGGGGGGGGGGATCTTCTCTAGAGGGTTTTAATGGCCTTGAAGAAAATTCTGTTTATCGAACATGATTCTTAGCACATATATCTGTAGTTGAGGACAAATGATGTATCGAAAAGATCGGATAGTACAAAATTAAATTTAAAAAAAAAAATATTTATTGATATTTACAGCTGTATTCAAACATATACAAAAAGTAAATTTGATGTTAATTATACAATAACATGATACAGACATGAGAATATAGCCATTGATAGAACTACCAATAACATTTCCAGAGATCTCGAGGCCATCTAATTTTTCGGCGCCTAGAAGGATTATCAGGTAATGAAGGAAAAGCCAGTTTAATATGTAAACTGATGATTCTTTCTTTACTATGATAATCTGAAAACTGAAGAAACTAATGAATACTCCGCACTGTTAGAAGTACTAATGTTTCAAAACGTTCTAATCCAAGTATGAATCCAAGTGTATTAAGCATATAACCCCATTTTCTTTTGTTTAAATAAATAATTTATATCCATTATAGTCTTAAAACCTTTTATTTTTTAAGTCCGACGTTTCGGCCAATTGGGCCATCCTCAGGGACAATCTGTCACAAAATAGCTTTTATTACATCTATGATCCTCAACGATTCAAAATACTTAACAATATTATTTATAATTTATCTTACCTTAATTCAATTTTTGAACTAAATAATTTAAAAACACAACTTCATGCAGGCTATTCTGCCCGGGTCAATTCAACAATTTCTATGAACATTAAAACATTAGGTAAACATATATTTTTTGTTAATAGGCATATCCTGCATTATGTCTAATTACCTAATTTGTCAATTATCACATTAAAACAAAAATTAAAATTCTTTATCACAGTCACCTATTTGTTAAAATTTAGCCCAACAATGTTTGCAACCTTTCCTCCATTCAGGTCAAGCATTATAATTGCTTCTTATAACTATATTTTTTTTAATTTTCATCTTTATTTCATTAGTAAAATATCCCCATTTTCTGTTCATCGAGAACTAAGTAGGTGAGATGGGGATACGTTGGTTCAACCTCTTTAGAAGTTATTAGAATACTCTGTGAAGCATACTGAACATATTACTGTATATACTATTATACTACACATAAGCCTGATTCATACTCAAATATCGGTTCTTTTACTGCGATCTGTCATCAGTTACACCAATTATTCGATTTTCCTGCAATTTTTGTTGGATTATACTCTCAGTTTTTAACGAACACTGTTCCAGGTATTAGACGACTAGTCTATTTAACTCAAAAAATGAGTTTTTTTTTTTTTTTAATATTTCAAATATAGTGATGAGGCATGTCGGCCAACATGCATGTAGCTTACTATAATGTAGTTTATGACATTTACCTTCGTAGGAATAGCAGTTTCCATGGCATTTGCTAAAATAAATTGATTTATAGTTCGGACAATAAGTTTGATTCATGAAAAACTTTATTTCAGAAACCATTGGAAGTACAGATGACTGTCTGCACTCGAATTAAAGCCAGTTAAATTTACTATAAAATAGTAATTAATGTTTATCTTTGTAGGAGTAGTAATTTTTATGATATTTGAAGAAATAAACTTACAAAATATTAATTTCTAGTTGTTCGTATAAAATGTTGGATTTTTGAAAAAATATATCTCTAGACCCATAAGACGCACACATGTCTGCCAACACTCAAAATAAAGGAAATGTAACTTACTATAAAGTAGTTTTTGACATTTATCTTCGTTAGAGTAGTAGTTTTTATGATATTCACATATGAATATAAATTTGGCAAATGAAGATTTGTCCGAACAACTATAAATCAATTTATTTGAGATAATTTAATGAAATTTACTATCCCTACAAAATAAACGTCATAAACTACTTTATAGCGCATTAAACTAGCTTTAATGGGAGTGCTAATAGGCATCTGTACGTCACATAGTTCCTAAGATATAGATTTCTCAAAATAAATTAATTAACTACTGATATTTCCGAACGTTCCATACATTTTTATGAAATATTGCTTTTTAAAAAACTATTCCTCGTGAAATATTGAACGTAAATAGCTCTATCGGGGCTTACATTTTAGCAAATTTACTCTATTTTAAATTATGATTTCTTAGATGTTCTATTGTTGTTGATAGTTGCAAAGATATAGTGCTCTGAATAAAAAAATTATTATTTTTAACGTTTTGAAACAGCCGCCATTTTCTATTCCCCCTACCTATACTTGGCAGACTCATCAATTTTGACTAGTAATTATACCTGGTTTCCAATTAAGTAATCAAAAAATTGGGTTGAAATAACTGCCTTTTTTTTCTCTTGGGCTCTTGTACTATGACTCTTATACAGAAGAAGCTATATTTTAATAAAACATTGAATCAGTTTCATATAAATTACCTAATTAGAATTTTTTTTTACATTCGTTATATTTTTTAAAACTAAACTCTGCAATTCGTGTTTAAATAGTATATAACTTTAGAAGATGCACATATAAGTTAAGTATTGGCGAAAGCAAAATGTCAAAAAAGAGAAGAAGGAATAAGATGTAACACGTTTGAACTGCTGTAACATACTGGCTTTATT
>NW_027108633.1:1245906-1305070 GCF_000696795.3 Halyomorpha halys | reverse complement strand
AGAAGAAGGAATAAGATGTAACACGTTTGAACTGCTGTAACATACTGGCTTTATTGTATTCGGTACATCTCTTATATACGTTCGATCAGCTGATCTCCTCAGTCAGCTGACATTGAAATAACAGCTGACTCCGTAACTCCCGTACCGTAACTTATATACTTTAGTATATAACTTATTGTGGACCATCACATAAAAATTCCAAATTACTTAAATTTATGCCATTATATATAAACTATTTGGATCTCTAAATTCGTAATATTGATATAAGGAAGAATAATATTATATTATATAATAAAGTGAAAAACGAATTCTTTTACAATTTTTTTTTTATAAATCTGCGACTATGAATTTTTAATTCCCAGTATAATGATTGTAAACGATTGTTTTCAAGAAGAATCTATCTTTTTGTATAGGAATAAAATTATTTTAAAATATTTGCACTATCGAAGCAGTTGAAATGACGAATGCAAAAACTCTAAAACAAAGACGTTAACTAGTTCTTTCCTAAATAATATGTGAATAAATTGTAAGAAGAAACTGTGAACAAGTTCGTAACAGATTAAACTTGTAGAGAGTACCAGTTTGTTTCGAATGTCTGCCAGCCGTATGTATTATGTATTTCATGTAAATGTTCAGTTCAGGATTCAAGGACTCTGATTCATTTAAACAACTAAATCAGTAAATTATTTTAGCGTTTAGAGAAGGAAGAGTAGCAATGTCTTCTGCACTTAATTGAAGGTAAATAAAATACTGAAAGATCGATGATTGATCGTGTGTAATAATAACTTGGTCCGGATGCGGTAAAATCTCAATTAGTGATTAAACTATTTATATTGAGCCAAGGTTTCGGCCCACGTTGCAGGCCTTCATCAGGGCTAAAAAAGACACAAACACTTAAATGATGTAAACATAAGTAAAAAACTTAATTAAAAAATTAAAAGTCATACAATGAAACGTAAAAATTAAATAAGAAGTTATTGACATTAAATGAAAACGGAAATAATAACAGACAAAAAGAAGTATAAATGAAAGTACAGACTAAGAGATGGAAAAACGGGATAAGAATAAAAGAAAAAATAAAGAAAGAAACTGAACAAGAAAGAAAACCAAAGTAAACCTTTTTGATCTATTTCTTCATTTTCTTCCTTTATTTTTGATTTTTTTCTTTTCCCCTAGTATTTTCTTCTATATTTCTTCTTTTTATCTGTTATTATTTCCGTTTTTATTTACTGTTAAAAAAATACTTTAATTGAGTGATATATTTATTTTTTTAATAGTTACATAACTATTAACATCTACTCGATCTCCTTTGTACCACAGTATTATTAATTTATGTATTTGTCTAGACCTATCTTCGTAGTATACTAACTTTAATTTAACTCTTTATTGATCATTTGTTATTAAAACACATATATAAAAAATAACTAATATTCTCTTTTAAACTGTATTAAGTGAAAACTGTAAATTAATAGTTAAAAAAAACATCATTGTTTTATCAAATAATTAAATGTTATCAATGCAATTGTATCCTACAATTCAGAATAAAAATCAGTTTAAATTAACTTGAAATGTTATGATCTGTAAAGATTTAACGATTTAAAAATCTGGTTCGATGCACGAATTACATAACTTTCACATAGCACCCTTCTGAAGTCCACCACGTTTTATATAATTGTTGCATTCGTGTTGATATTGTCACTATTTTTGTGATTAAAAATATATCTCAAGCATATGAAACATTTTTAATAATTTTTTTAATTTTTCTATTCCTGCAAAAATTCATATTTTAGGGTTTCTTGAGGTGGGAATAACAAATATTAGCTTTTTTCCTGTCAATAATACATTTACAACAGATAAGGAAGTCTACGTATGAATGTAATTAAGAGAGATGGGGTGATCTAGGCTTTTACCGATTCGAAATCGTCTCCATTTTTACTTTTTTTTACCTTCAGTGTTTATCAAAGTCTTTAATATTTTATATTTATCCATTGCTGATTGTTTGAAACAATGTGGGCTGGCTATTTATTTAAAAAAATAATTGAATGTACTTCAGAGGAAGATGTTCTGAAAATTCGAAAAATAAGCCTCATTAAGCTAGTTCAGTGTGGTTAAGACATAGCTGATACAAAATATCACTCAATTATACATCGATAAATTGTTTTATCAGAAATGCTACTGTCTTATCCCAGTATTTTACAACTTTCGATTTTTCGCTCGAGCTAGGGAATACACTCATCATACCATTTTGAGAGGCTTGGATATTTGGACTTCAAAACCTGTATTTTCGTGGAATATTCGAATTCGGCATTTTTCAGGATTAATAAGACATCTAAATATTTCATATTTGCGTGCAAAAAAAAAGAAATATAAATAATATAACAAATAGACTTCTTATAAATAAAATGGCAGTCAGAATAATTTTTTCAGACCATCGTTTAACGCGGAACACAAGGAGGATGGCTACTGGAGTTAAGTTAAATTGAAGCTGAGGGGCCAATGGGGATCGAGAAAGGACAATTAATGGCGGTGATATGGTGTCGTATCCTGGACGCGATGGAATCCATAGCTCCAGCAGTTGGACAAGATGCTGGAGAAAAGAAGTGGCATTCCCAGGTGTCAGCTATTCAGTTAGTCCTTACCGATCCGCCGGCCCAGCTTTTTCTAAAAGTGAAATTATTGAAGAAGCTCACATACAGACCGGTCGCATATTTCATTTCTTAGCCCTCACGAATCCCTTTTATTTCTTATTTCACATCTTTTACACTTGGCCGAGGAACCGCTGATGATACTGGGAGTTGGGGGAGCATCGTTTTTGTCCCAATGGTCACTGGATTTATTGTCACATTTACAGCTAAAGCTTGTCAGGTATTGGATACAGAGAAACAAATTAAAGTATTAAAAAAGTGGTTGATATTGATCCACTTAATTCAGCATAAAATATTGAGAAAAGCAAGTTCTGAAGAAGTTGTCAAATACATTATTCACATGCTTATTTGAGGAGTTAACGATTTGTCAGAAACTAAGTTCTAATCTAGCGTATTTCTGATAAAAGTTTTTAAAAAAAAAATATCTACAGATTTTATTAAAACAAAATATCCAGGGAGTCCGCTCTCTTTACTTTTCTAATCGCTACTGCTGTTAATATAAGGTGTATTCATGATGTGTAAAATATAAAATGTTATAACTATAGGATTGTGAGAAGCCCTATTCAAAGTCATGTTAAATGCATAAGAGCTCCTAGTGGATTTTTTGAGCAACTTGTTTAATAACCTTTCCTTCCGGAACTTCATGTTATTGTTTACTTATAAAGTGATTAAACTAATTTATTACAATATGCCTAAAGTAAGTGAAAAGTTGTTGTGTGAAAGTTTGACTACCAAGTAAAAGTTGATCTTTTAACTTGTGAGGAAGAGAATCAAGATGAGCTAATCGAAAACTGTCATTACATTAATATTTATTATATTCATCCATTGCTTTATTAGTTTTTAAAACATCCAAAACAACACTAACACAATCAAAACCCAAATTACGAGGAAATAACCTAACACGACAACATACAAAACGGTGACGAGCTCAGCTGATATGTCATGTGACGTCATTCTCCATTTAACAGACCTAGTAACAGCCTCCCATCCATGTTATGCTACACTAAGACATGCTAAAATAAGAAAATGTTTCTCCATTTGACACGCTTTAATATGTTAAACTAAAGGTCATGAATACCCCTAAAATAGGTTTTGTCAAAAAACTTGATTAATATGTTACAAATCATTATACTATTTCCTTATTTGAAAGAGCCGATGTGCAAAAAATAATAAACTCTGAACAGTTAAAACCTGATTAATAATACGAATTGACATATAGCATGGGAGTGATTGTCTCATTGGTAAGGTACTATGCTACGAATTGCAAGGACACGGGTTTAAATCCGGTTGTGGCAAATAATTTTTTTCTGTTTCACTGTAGTCGTGAGTCACCCCCAGCCAGCCCAGTAGGTTCAGGAGCAGTCTGGGGTCCACTCATCTTCATAAAGTGGGTACCCTTAATTAAGTAAAAATCTAGCGGTCGAGCGTGATTCTGATCAAATCACCTCCTTGCACAACCGTTGGTCTAGTAACAGTTCTTCCTTACTAAGTACTACACTAATTCCCGCTTATCCTCCATTTCACCGTAAAAAATACCTTAAAATAGATTTGTGGATTTCAATACCTATTTGGTTTAAAAGACACTATGTAACATTTTCCTAACTTAATGAGAGGGCAGTTTAGCTAAGTTATTCCTCCAAACAAAAGTTTACTTTATTTTTAGTAAATTACAGCTCCACCATTTTCGGGGTACGTAGTTATCTACACCTATGGTTAAATAAAAACCGTATCTTGGAAGTTCGTATTTCGCTGTTTCACATTTCCTCAGGTTTACATGAGAGAAGTTTTAAGAGAATATTTCTTCTTTGAATAAAAGTTTACTCAAGGTTTTATGTACAGGGACCGGTAATCTGTACCTCTTGGTAATTCAAAAACATTTAATTTAAGTGCTGAATTCAAAAAGAATGAACCAACGGCGTAGTTAGAAGTGCTGAAGGTACAGGTAAATTGGATGGAGCTCATTCATCATAAAATGTTACAAATAACCACAGTTTTTGACTTATTAAACATTATGAATTTATTTTCTTTCAAGGAAATAGGATACAAAAAACCGTCTAGTAGAAAGAAAAACACCATTGAATAGTTCGTGCTGTTGTTAGTAAATTAAGGATTGTGAATTTGATTTGAGGCATTTGGTTAAAACATCTAATTACCTAATTCTGTCCAAAAAATAACCAATGAAAATAAAAAGTTACTGAAATATCAATACTATGAATTGACTCTTTGTTGTGTTGAAAATTAATCACTATAGCATTCCCGATGCTGATTCTAAGTATTTGTTTTATCGGAACAGCAAAAAGTAATCATGAAAGAAACAGCTTTTCTCGCTTCAGAGCGGTGTGATGTTTTATTTATGACGTACGAGGAAATTACAGTGTAAGGGGTGGTGTTAACCAAGGTGGTATTCTTAATCCCACACTGTTCTCCGCATTTCAGATCCTATTATTATAACTTTATCTGGCTACCGTTCCCAGTTTCGTTTATTCAAACAGGCGCTGTACTGAATAGCCAATGGGGTTTTAATTTTCTCTTATCGTGCCCATCGTGAAGCAATCAAATATTGAAAGTAACAGTTACATTCGTCTAGTAAGTTTCGTGAAAATAACCGCCTTTCAGCAAACGAATCTTTTTAGACTTTCTGTTTGTACTCAATTCTGTATAAAAATATGATTGAAATTTAACTTTTCATTTATCATTCATTTGTGTAATTACAACATAAAAATAGAATCAATTCAGTTTCAATATCCATTTATCCACTTAATCCATTCAATATCATGGACTAAGACATTACTATAGATGTTATTATGTTTGTTTGTTAGTTTTGAAAGGGCGTTTAACAGCCCCCGTTGGTTGTTGGTTTTGATAAGACCTAGTTGTTCCATAGTCATAGCTTTGGTATGGTGTACTGATCCGCACCACCAGATGTTTTTATTATTAATAAGGAATTCACAAGGTGTAGTTAGTTAGTCATTCCGGAACAACACGATAATAGTTATCTTAAATGATTAACAAAACCCAGACCCTTAATAAGGATAAAAAAGGAAAAACGAAATAATATTTCTTCAGGTCACCTGAAAAACTGTTACCGCTGTTAGTTACCTACATATTTAACAGGATTTATAATTAATAAATAGGGAGTTTAACCTAAAAAAACCTACAGGTAATTACTTAACATTAATAAGGCAAGGTCAGAAGTGTTTTCCTTCACGAATTCCTGACATTTTATTCAAGAGTTCATTAATTCATTATATATGACCTAATAGACTCCAATGTTCTATTAGGGGCATTATTTTCATTTGCATTTGTTTTATACTAATTAATTAATAATATATTTTTCTCTAGTCCTTCATAATTCGTATTTTAATATTAAATATTAATACTTCGCCAGGTTTTAATCCTTTCTTTCCTTTTACTTTTTGTTATTTTTAGGGTATTTAATTTATTTTTATTAGTTTCAAGTATTTTTTTTTTTATGGCGATTTTTTTTATTGATATTTAACTCCTCGGGAATATGTAGCTCAACGATAAGTCATTGTTTTACTAACTCCAGAAACCGGAGTTTGAAACCGGCTGTGGCTAATAATGATCTTCTGTTTCATTGTAAACTTGAGTCAATCCTGTGGGATCGAGAGCCCTCCAGGGTCGCCCCAGCTTCATTAAGTGGTAAGCCAAAATTGGGTAAATATCGAGCGTGATTCTGACCAAATCGCTTCGTTGCACAACCGTTGGTCTAGTAACAGTATTTCCTTACAAAGTACTGCACCCTTGACCCTTTATTGGTTGAAGCGGAACAAATTTATTTATTTTATTTTTTTACTCCCTATTATTTATTAAGTCAACATAAAGTAGGTTGTACTTCGTATTTTGTGTTAAATGGTTTAGAAATGAGTTTCATAAATACGAAACGGATAAAACATACCAATGAACTTTGATTAATAATTCTACATATTAATAAATATTTCAGAATTCATTTTAAAACTTTCAAATTAAAATATAGATGATTTTCTTATTTATTTTTCGAATAACTTTTTAATTACTTTTTTAGCTCATCTCACTTTCCAATTATTGTTTTATTGTTGTTTGTACCCTGTCTAAAGTGATATTTCATTAAAAATGGACGTTTTAGAGCCCATATTTTAACCCCGAATACCTTAATTATCATATTTAAGATTTAGTTCATGAATGTATATATTCGATGTTGAAAAACTTTTGTATTACTGGCATTCTTAAGGAGCTCCTTACTAAAGTTTTCCCTTAAATGACAAAGTTCTTGAATTACAAATGCTTTTTTTATTCGTAGGAATCTCTTTTGGAATATTGCTGTCTTAGCAAAGGAAAACGTAAAAAAATTATTTATCTTATTTTTATTTATTGAAATTTACAACTGTATATAAAATACAACAAGTAAATTTGAAGTAAGATCATAATGGTCTGATACAGCATATAATAAAACTACTCATTGGAAGCACTCCAAAAACATTTTTACCATAGAAGGTCATGTGGCCATCTTCTTTTCAGGTGCCTCGGGGGATTGCTAGGAATGGAGGAAGCAAGGTTAAAAACTAATGAGTTTGAGTGGTTAGGGAGTTTATAATGGAAGAGATGATATCGGGTTTTGGCTAGATCGGTTACATAAGGAACATTTAGGTCTTTAAGGATGATTTTATTTGTAACAATGTAAGGAGCAGTAAGGATTTTACGAAGGATTTTGGATTGTGAGGATTGGATACGAAAGGAATTCGAAATTTTAATGGATCCTGAAGCTCAACTCCGTATGCCCATATGGGCATTATTATTATAATGTAGATCAGTATTTTGTAATGAATTGGAAGATTAAACCGTTTGTCTAGTAAGTGCTGCAATAGTCGGAATCGACGTGCAGTTTCCTGTCTTTTCAGTTTGAGGATTCCAGGATAGTCATTTGTCAAGATGTAGTCGAAGATAGCGGATTTGTTCTACAGGGGTAAGAGCCACATTAGTAAAGTATACTGTAGAGCAGTCGGCAGGTTTACGAGAAAGAGTAAAGGTGATTTGATGGGATTTATTTTTATCCTTCAATTTCAACACCATTCTTCGAGAGTTCTGATATGGGACTGGAGAGGTTGAGATACAATCAAAGGGTTATTATTAACTGTGAGCACACATGAGTCATCGGCAAACGTGGTAAGGATAGTGTTAGAAGTTGTTGGGATGTCAGTTGTATAGGCGGTGTAGAGAATGGGATCTTGGATACTACCTTGACTATTGAAAATGGAGGGACGAATAGAAACCATTATGGTTTACATAGAATAATCTATCAGTAAGAAAGGAACGGATGATGAGAAAATATGTAGGAGATAGGAATTAACGGAGTTTGTAAAGCAGTTCCAGGAAACGTTAAGAAGAATTTATAAAATCAAAATGTTGTTTTGAAAAGCTGGCCAATTTAAAGCAGGCCTGTTGTAGGGTATTCCTTCCATCATAATATGGCCTGGAGTCCATATAACTCCTAAAAAACTGCAAAGAAGTCCTTACTTGATTTGGTTCACATAATCTAGTAATTTGAAAATTTTCTAGACTTTTTTTGTGTTTCATAACTTTTCTATGTTCTTATAACCTTTATGAACTATCGCCAAAACTTTCAATGCAGAGGAAGTGAGCACGTGACATCTGAAAAACTATGTAGGTTATAATAAACATGCATATTATATATATACATACAGTAAAATTCTTTAGTGACATCAATTATACGGCATTGCAATTTATAATTAGGAATAAAAAGGGAAATTATATTTATGATGTGTCTCAAGATCAATTGTGAGATTTTATTTATGTTTAACAATAATATAAACTATTTTTAGGCAAGGGGCGACGGTAGTAGCGTGGTAACGCGTTTGACTACCAACCCCGGCCCACCCGATATTTTTTCAATCATATAATTACACAATACTCACTCACAGCGTTACCAGTCCCCTCCCCCTCCAGGTATCAGTTAGCCAATGAGTGGCACTCCCCTATACATATATTTCCGTAGATCATCGCGCGAGGGCTTGGAACTTCACTGTCTGTCGTGCCAATAAAAGTTTAAAAAGCTAAATTTTTAGGTTACATGGGTAGATAATGAAGTATTTCTCTCTTCTTTCAACCAAAAGCTTTAATCGCTTCTGAAATTGTTCTTTGAAAAAATTTGTAAAGTTCATTATTGGAAAATAACCGTTACTTTAATCAAATGGGGCTTAGGAGGTCACGAAAAGGTTAGAAATATAACAGAAATGCAAATTTTAAAATAAACACACATTCATAACGAACTACAGTTAGAAACTGTACAACAGCACATCACACGGAGACACATTAAATTCTTCGACAGTCTCCCTGCTTCCTTCAATCCAGTATTTCAGTCTATCACCCCATCCCCCCTTCCTGCGAGGTGGCAGGGCAGGAAAGGTCCCAAAAACCCTATTAACATCACCTCATAGCTTCATCTTCTGATGCACCCCAACCCACTCCCTCACACTTCTTTTGATTTCAGACTGTTTCTCTTATCATTTCACCATTATCTATTGTCTTTATTATTTTTATTTTTTATTTATCTTTATTTTTATTTTTATTTTATTTTTTATCATATATGCGATACAACACGAGGAGGCCCCTCACCTCCGGACTCAAAATAGCTCCTGAATGGATAACACATATGCAAAATTAAATATAACAGGTAACCTTAAAATACCAAAGGTAGTAAAAGGTAAGTCACGACACGAATTATTTTTCTTTCTTGCACAGTAATGCACTACTAATTCACATTTTATTTCTGTTTTTAGAGGGTTCGGAAAAAAAAAATAAATAAATAAAAATATAAAAAATCTAGAAAATAATAAGTTTATGTTATGAGTACTGAATTTAATTGTAGCTAAACTGCATTATTAAAAACATGTCTCCAAGGAAGTTATCTACGGCCAACGATTTCAGAAGCAGCCTGGTCATTATTTTAACTGATAACAAAGTGACAAGTGGGCAGTTGAAAGATAACCTATTGACACATCAACTAAGTTTTGACTCTTAATTGTTAAAACTCATCAGCGTGAAAGCATATTTAATGAGAATCAACGAAGCGACTAATCGCTTTAATAGCCCCCACTACTCCCGTAGTAATGACCATCCTTTCAACCTTTGTGTCAATGTTTGTTCACATTTCTATAGATTTATTTGGTTACACCTTACTCTTTCGGGTCGGAGCTATTCCGATAATTAACTATCGATTTTCCCTTCTAATGTGCTCATTGCCAATGAAAAAAAAAGGAAATATGTCTGGTTTTTTTCCTGCCCCAGTTTCGATCATGGGTTGAATTGATTATGCAGAACGTTGGTTTTAGTAAATGAGAACTACTAAATATTATTTATAAAATGTATACGGTATTTAGAGAGTATTAATTTTTTTAAAACCAGTTTCAGTTGTATTTTTCACAGAGTGTTCGAACAGAAATATTTGTATTTTGTTTTATTCTTATTTGTATAAATCTACTATATACCAACGGATCGTATATTTTTTTTTAATTTTTCAAATCTGAAACTTATATTTTACTTAGAACTTTTTACAAATTATTTTAAATAAAAAACGATTGATTATATATTAGATGTGATGGATTGTTGATAAGTATACAAGAGTTATTTTTATCAATCTGGACATCTTTTAATTTGAAAAAAATTCACCTTTGTTTTACCCTTATAATGTCTATTTTTATTTTCCCCAATAATTATTAATTTCCATAAATATTTTTCTCTTTTTTTTTCATGTCGTTAGGATTTTTGTTAATAACATGCATAATATGTGTATATTATGAAGATGAAGTATTAGATACAAAAATTCATTATTTATCAGTTTTCGGAGATATCATATGTTATCTTCGAAAACTGATAAAATTAAACATATTCAGCGGCGATGTTTTCTGAAACAAAATTATAATATGTTTAATTGCTTACAGAGCTAAGGTTTATTGCATCTATACAACCCCTATAAATTGAGTTAGATTGTTGATATTTTGTATATGGATTGAGTAATTCTCCTCAGGAGTCTACATTTTTCTGCTCCCACCCAGCGATTGTTTTTAAAGATTTGTATACGTAACTCTGCTGACTCTTCGAATTTAGATAAAGAGTTGAACTTTTTTTTGTGAATTGATTTGGTGGAGAAGTGCCTTAGAGTGCAAACAATTATTAAATACATTATGATTATGAGATAATTAAATCACTTATCATCTATTTTCCAAACATAAATGAAATGGAAATACTTTCAAGACAGAGCTCTATGTTCTAGCTACTCATGGTTTTGTAAGTTTATTGTATTTTAAATTCTTTTCTTGAAATTATTATTATAATTTAGTTTAATGATAATAAAATTGTACAAGTAATATTAATATTTAATATTAATTTTATCAGTATTTTATTTTAAATAATTTTTTACATATTGCTAATATCCATGTTGTTCCTTTAAACTCAACGTCACATGGACAGATACCCTGAAAAATATGTAATGTTCGATTTTTGTTTAAATTAAATGAATCTAATATTTAATGTAATTATGAATGTCTTTGCTGTGAATATGTAAAAGTAAGGCCTTGCAGTGGATGAAATGTTTTATTTTTTATGAGGAGAAGATGGTTGGTGAAATTATTTATTAGTGCCTACATCTAGGCCCTAGTTTCTAGCCTTTATCAGGGTTAAGAAGAAAAAAGAAGATAAAAAACTGTGAATAAAGGATAAATAGAAAGATTAAAGTAAATAATTGTACAGAATGAATATTGATACAAATAAATTAATGAAAGAAGTGGGGAATAAAACGTAAATATATGTGAGTAAAATAACATGATTAATGGAATAAAAATATAAAGTTATATAAGGCAAAAACAACGAAATATGAATAATTTAATTAAATAATAATAGTTTAAAAATTAATCTTATGGGAAGAAAATTTATGTAACATGTACGAAAAAAAAAAAAAAAGAAGAATAAAGAAACAAAATATAAAGTTAAGTAAGACATAGAAGTAATTAGATTTTTTTTTCTGACCTAGAAAAATAAACATAAACAAATTAAATATATACAATAAAAATGGATGTATATATGCAGGCAAATATTGATCTTGGTTAGATAAATTGCCGGGTCCGCTGAAGGCGGTGTCATTAGAAAACATTAGAAGTAATTAGAAAACATGACAATCATAATATATATAGTGAACAAAATTAATAATGTGGGTATGGAATAAAAAGTAAAGAATAGAGAAGGAGAATGGGTAGTGGAAAGATTAGAAAAAAGTGAAAAACTTAACACATACCTGGCTTGAAAGACGTTTTAATGTTTTAGGAGTTAGATTCTTTGTTTTTGGTTTATCGGAATTGGAGTATTTTTATTTTTCTGAACGATGAAGAATAGTAAGGAACCATTGGGTATTGTACCAATCACTTAATATAGGTGGAGATATTCGGAGCTCATTTGAATCCATGAACAAAAAGAAGGTGGAGAAAGAATCCTGCCGCCGACCCCTACCCGCTTATAATTGTCCGATAATTCCAGACTGTGGAAAATGTACAATTGGAATAATGATGCTTCTTTTAGGTTCCCTCCTTGGAGGATCAGAAACAATGCTGAGTTATAATTTACATCGATAACCAGCCCAACTTAGACTCATTAAAAGAAGCCGAAAAAATAAATAAGCGTTTGTGTGGAACTGAGGCGTTTTTTCGCCGGTTTTTTTCTTTACAGTTGGTTTTTTTGTCGGCTACCGGGGCCTCACAATTATACATGCATTATACAATACAATACATTAAACATACCGCTCTTGTTCTTGTTCTTATTGTCCGCCCTCCCTTCGACTTATGTTCCCGAGAGAGGTGTTCTTGCACGATTAGCCGTTCCCGGAATTCCTGAATATTTAAACTTGATACAAGTTCGGGTCATCAATAGTATGTTCTCGAAATAAATAACTTTGAACCTGATTATTCGCCACGAAAAGTCTTTGAATTGATCATTCTTGACTTGTAATTGTATTCCTTATTACTAGGAATAGGATTTTTATGTGCTAAAAAATCTGAAATATAAGTTACATAAATATGTATTTATTATATATTATATGATGTATAATAATATTTTAAAGAAATTATGTTAAAATATGTATTTTCTCATTACATTTTTTTGTACATAGCTGTTCAATAACAGGATATTAATTAGTAATTGTAATTAAACTAGGGGAGTGAAACAAGACCATGAGAAAGGACCATGGGAAGGGGGGAAACAGAGAAATGGATTGAGGAGTAAACACACAAATTCTAGGAAAATGCTACAGGAATAAGACCCTTGCTCTTTTTAATTGATTCTGAGAAATTCTTGATGTAATTCTGTGTGAAAATTTATTATTGCCACTGCTTTTAATTTGTGTTCAAAGATGAAAATATAGTATTTTTACGCACTATTTATGATAAATGATAAATTTCACCTTTAAGTTTCTTGCGTTCTCTTGAATTTTACGTAATTGCTGCGAAAAATGTGTTTACAATTGAACAAATAATTTAAGGAAATACATGATTCAGGACAAAATATCTAAAAATATGTAAAAAATAACAAATATTTCAGAAAATATGTGATTTACAACAAAATAAGTAAAAAAGGCCAAATATTTAAAAATATGCGAAATAAAAATGGCTTCTTTTGGCAAGAAATGTCTTGAAACATCGTTAGTAAGGAATCGAAGATATCATGGTCAGGTAAAAATATGTGAAAACATAAAAATCCTATCGCTACTTATTACTAATGAATGGGGCTTAGTTTTATGTATAAAATATTACATAATGTATAATGAAAATGGTTAGCAAGCCAGATTTTGCTATGTACCTAATCTGTAAACATTTATAATTAAAGTATCTAGTATATGTCAGCAGAAATGTTTTAGCTATCCTCCGTCATAGATACAAAACAATACTCCAGACTCAAAACAACAATTTATTAGAAATATTACCTCATTTATAGCTTTTACGAAAGTTCTTCAAAAGTAATTTGTCCCACATAAACTTGTTTTTCTTCTTAATTGGCATTAATAGCTTGCCGTGCATCAAAAATTCATTCAGAAACTGTAGAAACACGTTTTTTGAATAAAAAACAACCAAAAATGGAGTAACCGTAGAAGTGGGTTATTTTACACTCTAAATAACACTGCTTCACTAACGTTGAAAATTCGTGGCACACTAGTGGTAAAAAAGTTGCGAAAGGGATAAGATAAAAAAACAAACTTTACTTACAAATGGAAGTTGTAATATACAGTTAAATGACAATCTTAATAATTTTCTGGTATTCTCCTTTCTTCTCCAGTTTTTTTTTCTATTGAACAACTTGTCGCAAACGTTTGTTGGTAGGTTGTTTCAGATTTTTAGCGGCCAACATCTAAAATTTATCTCCTTAAAGTGTTTAGAAGAACTTCATGCCACAAGCTGTGGAAAGTTCAATGTCTAAGATTGAAAAAATTTAGATCCATTTTCCTTCTTCAGCAAGACAACTTTTAACTCTCCACAATTTCAGTGTTTAGGAAATAATTTTTTATTTATTTTTTAGTACTATGTCATCTCTTGATGATGGCTACTATATTGTGAAGAAGATTTCTCCAATATAAATTTATAAAACTTAAATTATTTCTTGGCATTCTTCTTTTTCATCACCACTACTTATTTACATTTGGAAGCCCAGGAGGTAACTCGTATAAGAAATTGTTTTATTTTATTTTTTTAAAGCGTATGTATTGATCAATATTTAATACCATTCAACAACAATATAATTTAATTATCAAAGTGTTTCAATTTTAATTTTTTTTTTAAATAAAAAATTACCTCCTCCTTACCAACTCAACTAAGACACTTACTGTTATGATTATAGTAACTACTATAAGGTATCACTACAATCTATACTGAGTCTTCCAAAGGATAGGAAGACGGTCTAAGCTAGCTTTCCGGATTTCCATGAGGAGGCAGGGAACAGTGTTTTGACAGAATAAACGGATCGGCGGTTCTATAATTTTCCGAAGCCGGTTGTGAAAACACTGTTAGCTAGCCTGGAGTATAGGGCAACTCCGATACCTTCCCGTCTTTATATCTACCCGCTCCACTAACTCCTGTCAAAGCAAACATTCTTAAGCTGGATTGTCAATCCCCCTCTTCTCTCTGTATATATATTTCTTTTAACATATAGCCGGAGATTTATTGATGTTACCTTGGATAGTCTTTTTCAGAGATAATAATTTTTAAGGTAAAAGTAATACATAAAGAAAAATGTATAAAAAGGCAAAAAAAAATTATTTAATGAAACTATAAGAAAGAATTATAAATGGCCCAAATCCATTCATTATTGAAAACCATCAGGAAAAAGCGTGGTACCGTAAAAGAGGGTTGTTTTGTAACAGTTTTGGTTGTTTGTACATATAAATGTAGAACCTTCCGATATAGCTCCTTACAGTGTAGCGAGTGTTAACATTTTAAGCAGTTCACGTGTGGGCTCCACTGAATTTTCATGGATTAGATCAAAAGTGTTGGGGCACACTTGATTATTGTCTTTGCCTTAAAACTAAAAATTAACACTAGAAAACCTAACATAAATATCCGTGCCTCTGTTGCACACATGTTATGTTTGGTCCTGCAACATGCTCAGTTGCCACCTTATTGGAGCGTGTCCTACGCTGTTCAGGATCTTGATGTTACTTTTCACCGAGTCGAAGAACTTAAGATGCCTCTGTTTTATAAACTCGTGATATAAAATGAGTGTATAATAAAAACTGATATTTGATAGATTGTCCTTCCGATATCCGAATTGGCCGAAACGTTGGACTTTTAAAGAAATAAAGAGTGCTTTGACCCATATAATTGGATAAACTTTAATTTATGTAAACAAAAATATTTAAGGTTATAATTTGTAATTTGATTATATGTAATAACTTTATTAAATAATTGTTAAAATTGAGGACACTTTTTATTATTGCTACTGAAATGAAAGTTTGTGAAAAAAAAATAGGTTTCGGGATGCCAAAGGTGTGGATGGAATTTGATAAAATTGATAAAGGAACAACTTGATAACAACACCCATAATCGAATAAAATTACACCAAAATCGGATTGAACTGACTAAAGACCTTAGTAACCGGGTGTGTTAAGGCGCCACTTCAGAACCTCAGTTGGTTATATTCCGACCCGGGCGAGTTGACTTTTATTTCTTGGTGGTCCCACGGCTATCTAATTCGAACTTCCCGAACTTACAGGATAACTTCTCAGCAAGGAGGCATAGTCAGGAAATTAAAAATAAAAACAAAGAAGAAGAAAAACTGGATTAGGCTACATAAAATAGACAGATAATAAATCATATTTGTTCTTCAATGTTTAAACGGTAAAATGTGAGTTAATATTTCCATTATTAGGATACAAATGTTGTTTTTCTTTCTGCATTAATAGAAATCTTTCTTACTTTCCATAGTAAAGGAGGAAAATACAATTTTTACAATATATCAATACTTTAAAACAATAATTTCTTTTTTTTTTTTTGTAAGCTTTGTTGTGACATTTTTTTTTATTAAATAACCTCGGGTGAAATCCAGTTAGTAGGAGGCCGGAGAGGAAGGTTAGCTAGAATATTATCAGTTTGTTAATCAGACAATTTGCCTTTATTATAACAACCATAGGCCTTAATAAGTTTTCCATGTTAAAATATTTTTTAGATGTTCATTCTCCGGTCGGTTGATTAATATTCATGTGAATCATTTGAGGTCTAATGAGATGACATAGGGCCAGCATCTCTGGACCAATTATACCTTCTCCCCGGGCTATAATGAGCACACGAAAAAAATGACCTCCGAACAATATGAATATAGAAGAACCATCCTCTGCTTCCAAAGTTGGTCGAAATCATTTGGAGGGATATGCCTATGACCCTTAGAATCCTTTACTATTTTTGTAATAAACTATCTCTTGTTTGGAAAATTGTCGTTTAGCAACTAATATCAGAAATACAGGAAGAGGTATGGCTTGAATCAAAAGTAGGTACTTTGAAACAATCATCAACAAATCTGAATCTTATATCTTATATATCCGGACGCTATATCTTGAGATGATAAAAACAAATGACTTTGGACTTGTCTGAATTCAATGAACATGCTTTCACAAAAAAAAAAAAACAATGCAAAAGGGATTATAAAGAAGTATTTTCAAACTTAATTACCTACTCTTTAACAAAAAATTAACATAAAATATATTTATAAATCAATCACCTAGTTCATTTTGCAAAAAAAAAAAAAATGTATTTTTAGTATTTTAGGACCGAATCCGGTATCATGATAAGCCTCTAAATGATTATTTTTAATCTGGCTACCACTGCTTTCCAGTGTGGACCGATAAGTCGTCAGACTTATTTCAACAATAAACTTGCATTTATTTATATATATACTACTTTTTTGTTATATATTTACTACTTTTTCATACATATTAATTACTTTTTTAAATATATTTATTTTTTTTTTTATCTATTACATTTTTTAATTTACTTTTTTATATTTATTATCTATATTAGAACGTATTTATATTGTTATATCCATGTGGATAATTGTTGAGTTTTACGTTTGAGATTTTATGTTATAGTCTATTTGTATATATTGTTATTTTATTTAAAAAAATTTATTATTTGTATTTTATATTTTAATTTTACTTAAAGTAGGAAACCAAAAAGGGAAGATGTATTGGATTAAGAGAGAAAATATAATAAGATACATAGATAAATAATAGGGAAAACAATTGAAAAATAATAAGGAAAAAGGTCAAAAAAAAAAATAAATAAAAGAACAAAAAGAATTATTTAATTCTATCGTATATTATAAATTTACTACACTATGCCTATACATTATAAGAATCAAAAATATGTCTGACTAGGTATAAGTATGCTGTGTATTTACCGACCGAATACAGTTGGGCAGTACAATTTTTTCTCTCTCTAGATTTTGGTGAATATTCATCTGTTTGTTTCAGAAACAATAAGTAATAAAATTAAAAAAACAAAAAAAATGTATTAAACAGTGATTTGAATCGGGGACCTCAAGAGATCTCGGGCACAGAAGATATTCCATGGTGAGATTATTATCTCGAGAATTAATTCGAAGGTTCTCTTCCATTTTAGAATTTCTTTTCGGCGCCGGTTCTTAAATTAACTACCTTAGAGGGAGGATGAGAAAGAAATACCTACAGAGGAATTATCACCTCATCCAATCAGTTTATCAGCTCCCTAATTTACGTCCCCTTTGTTTCTTCCATGTCTACTTCTGTTTCTCTGATTTTATATTACTTATAGACTTAAAAGTATGTTAGCAATAATAAAGATAAAAGTGAATGGTCATCTAAATAGAGCTTAATTAGACTGTATAAACTTAACCTTTAGTGTGAATATCTTTAATTTCTCGATTATTTTCCTTAGTTTTTTTTTAGAGCATCTTTAGTTCGAAAAGTGACATTTTTCATATTCTCTGAGTTTATTTATAGAATTATTTTTATGTTTCTGTTTCAATTCATAGATTCTCTCCTTGTAGTTAAGTACATACAGGATTAACATAAAAATGCATGAGAATTATAAGGTTTTCTCATACCGAAAATGAAAAAAACTAAGGAAAGACCTACAACGGAGAAACAGTTATATTAATAAATAGTTAGCATTCAGCCTCTATTCTACGTTGAAGAACTGTGATAGAAAATAACTTGATAAAAGTTACAGAAATTAAATTTATGTTTGATTTTTATTAAATTTAATGATTTTTTTTTATTTTGTGGATCAATAAAAAATGAACATATGATCTTTGAATATTCGATATAATTATTGTAAACATATATTATTAAAAATATTATATGTTAAGTAAGTACAGTAGTTATGTATGTAAACATCAATATGATTTGTATAATTGCTCGACAAAATTCTAAAAAAAAAATCTCACCATTCAGAAGAAACATCTACCCAGTGCAATGAATGTTTACCAGAACGTCGAATGGTTCAGGAAATGTGAGACCAATGATTTTATTTTTGATTATTTTTATGTATATTGATTTAGCGTATGATTTTATTTTTTGATATATTCAAATTCTTCGCTTATTTAAATTCTTTTTTAAAATTTAATTTATGTTTTGATATTTACTAATGTCATTATGATCAAATTTACTGGTTGTATTTTTTTTATACAGTTGTAAATATCAACAAATAAATAAAAAAAAAAAAAAAAAAAAAAAGATATTTACTACTGTATCAAAATATATTCATAAGTAAATTTGATGTTAGTTATACCAAGGCATACTACAGACATCTGGAGAATCTTCTCATTGATAACTCAAATAACATTTCTAGAGGAAAATATCTCGAGGCCACCTTCTTTTCAGACGTCTAGGCGGATTATCAAGTATTAAAAGAGAAGGCTAGAAACAAGTGGGTTTGGGTGGTAGGATTGTATCATGGAAGGATTGATATTTGGTTCACTTAGTTGGTTAAAGTGGTTTCTCTAAGTTAAAAATGAATTTGGATAGTTAGTTGTCCTTTCTTTCTCCCGTCTTATATATTTTTTTTCTTAATCTACTATTAAGAGTACTACTACTATTGTACACTATAAAACTATATATCCTCTGATGAGACTCTAAGAAACATATATTATCAAGTTAAGACAAGCTAACAATACTAAAATAAATCCTCTTTCACGTTTAGCAGTGACTTCAAAATCTTGCCTATGGAATGCGATAGTGAACTGAATCAAGGTTTATTTAAGGGTGGGAGCGAAACGTTTATGTCAGTTTTGGTGGCACATCTAGTAATGTCCAGAGAACAGGCTAAATTAAAAATAAAAATGGAAAATAAAATTACAAAGGTAGTTGTAATTTGAATTAGTATCGTTATAATTGTTATTTTCTATCTTTTGGTGTATTTTGGAACTACACCCACTATGAATCTCGACAGGCGATATCATGTAGTGTTTGATAAGTTGGAATACTGTTATTCTTGTTCGATTGCCGCCTATCCTGACTGCTTAAACATATCTGCCATTGGTTTTTTCAAGCAGACAATCAATACCTCTCAAAACCTGACATTGCGGCAACGACTTGACTAAACGTTAAAGGCTTTGCCGAGTTGTGATTAGAATACATTAGAGGAGAGAATATTGAGCAGAGACTGAATGCCTCTATGGAGGAACCACTCTTGATAATAATACTGGTTACGAGTGGCCTATGGGCGGTGTGCTGGTCTAATAAATAGCTGTCCAGGTAAATACCGACACTTAACCTCCGAGAGGGGGCCGACCTGTATTCCGATGGTTAGGGAAACCTAATTGCTTATCATATCTCCACCCCCGCCCTCTCCCTAAATATGGTTAATCACATACTGTGAGTCCCTGCTAATGCAATAAATGCTTCGCTGGCGACCTCATGTCGCGGCTTGTAGTGTAGTCTTGGGGATCATGGGAGGTAACTGTTTTGATTTTGGTTCACATCCTATGAATGAACAAGTTTTATTAAAGAATTCGATACAAGGGACCTATTGCTGGATCAAATTAATTTTTGTGTAATTTTCTGAATAAATTAAGATAAAAAATATCAATATTCAAAAAGACCCTTTTTTTTTTTTTAACGAATCTATAAAATGTCAATAGGGAGGTGCTAAAAAAATGACAAAACGTGTTTCCAAAATCCAAAGGACATATTTATTTCATTTAAAATTTTTTGAGGTTAATGACTTCCATTTTTGAATGAAATATTTATTAATTATTCCTGACATTGTACAACGTTTCGGGACCACTGTCCCATATTCATGCACTTTAAAACCTACAACAATAATAAAACTATCATAACACCAATCTTCATCCTTATTTATTATAATTTACACAATAATATTCACCTCATGATTTCATATGGGAAATCATGTCAACCATTTGTGCATCTTCACTTCTCCTTAGCACAGCCATTACTCTATATTTCCTTACTATCTCTTTGGACCTTATCTCATGTCCAGTGTGCTGTTTGGTTACCTCTCTGTTTTTTACAAGTCCTGTTTTGTATTTCATCTGATTTTTATGTTTTTATTTTAAGTCTATTTATAATGTCTGCGTTATGTGTATTTAAGTGTTTAGTATCAGTTTTATAGTTTACTGTGTTTTGTATGTTTTTTGTTACGTATATAGCTTCTAGATATCTTCTGTTTTTTGTATTTTGTGCTGTATCTATTATTTTTGGGTTTTCAAAATTGAATTCGTGGTTCATTTTATGCTGTTATACGTCAGAGCTGTGCAATTTATATTTTTAGCGTTTTTACAATTGGTGATGTGTTGCTTAATCCTAGTTTCCAGTTTTTTAGATGTTTCACCAATATATACTTTTTCACAATTTTTACAATCTATCTTATAAATTGCGTTTAGTTTTTCCATCTTATCAACTTTGTCTTTCATGTTTGACAGCTTATTCTGTAATTTATTATTGTTGTATAAACCGGTTCTGATATTTGTATGGTCATATTCTGTCAGAATATGTCCTCCTAGAGAGATAATCCAGATACTTATTTCTTTTCAAAACAAATATTTTTTAGTTGACGATATAAATGTACAGAATATATCTATTTGAAGATAAGATAGGTGCTCCAGTTACTGACAGGTCAACCTTTATTTTAAATATTAAGAGTTTGATGCTAACATCCGTTTCGAAATTGGCGCCATATGGTAAGATAATAGTTTAGCTTACAACTGGTACCAATTTTGAAACGCTTGTTGACATTAAATTCATATTTAAAAATAAAGGTTGTCTATATTTTATATAGTCACTCAGATGGCCGAAAATGAGTTTTATTTTTACCTCTGAAACGATTAAATCCGTTAAAAATTCCACAACAAAAATTTGAATCGATTACATTTCTTTTCTTGCCTAGTTGGTAAGAGAAGTAAAAAAAAAAAAATGTTTTTATACGGTTTAAAAAAAAAATTAAAGTATAGGTACATTATAATACATTCAAATTTAATTGTTTTTTAATCATCATAATTAGTAATATTAGGTTAATTGATTTTTTAAAGAATGAAATACAACAGTAATTGATTTCGTAACAGTAATTGATTGAGATTGATTTCGTATACAAAACTTATCGCCAGCCTCTTTAATTTGGCTACCTTTATTTCAATTTCTTTTATATTTTTTTTTTCAAAACTGCTATATATGCCATATATGTTATATTTAAATATAGATCTATATATTCAGAATAGACGCTTTTAATCTCGAATTTTATAAAAAATATATAAAAACAAAGAAGCGCATTAGTAGCTTAGGAAGACGAACAGTCTTCAAAAATAAAAAATGGCAACACAAATTTCTTTTTATAATTCTAAGCTGTATAGCTCATATTTACTCTTAATTTTACTATTTAAAATTATCCTAATTCAATAATTTATAAATTAAAATTTCGTATTTAGTACTCTTTAAAATTTTGTTTACCTTCTGCGACAGACAGAGGGAGGAACACATAATTCAAAAAGCTGTACCACCTAACTGCATTGGTTTGCTACACACAGCATACTATGACTATGTTAGATAATAACTTATTAATCTTATAATGCATAAGTACAATCAGTAAATATTAAAGTACATAATATTTTTTTTCCATATTTTCATCTTTTTTATTCATTTTTTTCTTGTATAATTTACCTATATATCTACATCTAATTCTCTCTCAGTATAATAAATACTGAAAATTTTCAATATGAAAAAATATATGCACATAAATATCCTACATGGTCATGCACAAATATATTCGATTAAAATATAAAATAAAAATTCTCAACATACATGCATAAAAAAAAAAATCATAACTTTTTATAATTATCACTTACATATTTATACTTTTATTTTTATGCATTTATGATTATTTAAAAATAAAGGGTAATACACATAAAAATAACTAATATAAAATTATAAAAATATATTAAAAAATCTGTACCACTACAACCCATGAAGGGTCAGGGGTTCAGTACTTTGTAAGGAAGTTCTGTTACTAAACCAACGGTTGTGTAAGGAGGTGATTTGGTTAGAATCACTCTCGACACCCAGACTTTTACCCAATTAAGGGTACCCAATTTATAAGGCTGGGTGGACCCCAGGAGGGCTGCAAAACCCCTAGGATTGACTCACAGCTACAGTAAAAATGTTTATAAAAACAATGTATAAATATGTACATAATCATACCCTCCACTGATGCATTCCTATCTTCATCTGTTACCATCCATGTGTTGGTGGATGATTCCGAGGATGTCAAGGATTACATTTACTGCCAGTTTTGCTAACCCTTAATATCAACACCGAATTACTCTAGGAAGCACCTAGTTGTGCTTGGTACATACAGTTCCGCGAGCTCAAAATCTATAAAAGTTTGTCCCTATCACATTTTCTCAAATATCATAGTTATTTTTAAAGTCCACAATCAAATAGATATCCCAAAACTAAATAAGATATCCGATTAATTCAAGCATATCTCATTTAACTATCAATTCAGTCTGTTTAATTACTGATCCTTGATTCTGTTTCTAATTAAAAACAATAATAAAAAAAAAAATTAAATCTCCTTTTATTAAAGAGATATAGAATCTTTTTCAATTGTATACAGCAGGTTTTTATCTTGGTTCGTGTTTTCCTTTCTAGCTATCTTGGTTTTGTAAAAATATTTCATATTTCAAATAGCCAAATAAATCGTCGAATTGGCAAATACCAGTGGTGAAAAACGGCAAGACATCTGTTGCTCTGAAATAGAAAAATTTTGTACTCCATCAGACCGGATCACCTGGTAAGCAATCCTGATAAGTGATTTACCACAATTGATTTCTTTACCAATATTTCTACTGAAACTGAAGAGAAATTTTTCAGATTTATAGGGAATGACGGAAAATTTCAATTGAATATCAAAAGAATGTCTTATGTGATTTGTACTATTTTGAATCGTAAGATATGTTCTCTGTCTAGCTTTATAAATAAATATATATTTTTTTACTAAGTATATATTCATTACTAATATTATTATTATTATGACATTTATGGGGGAGCGTGGTGGAGCAGTGGTAAGGCACTGTGCTACTAACTCCAAGGATCCGGGTTCGAATCCGTCTGTAGCAGATAATTACTTTCTGTTACAAAGTAGAAGAATTTCTTTCATAATTCAAAAATTTGACATGCGCTTTGTCTTCACTTAAGCTGTAAATACTTACGCTACTAAGTAATACTTAATTAAGATCAGATTTACTATTATATTCCAAAAAAAAAAAATCCTCATTCCACTGAAAATTTCAGTGTTAAATATTATAATTGTTGAACAGATTCGATACTTAGGACTCCATCTTGACAAGAGACTTACTTGGAATCCACACACAAGACTGAAACGTCAAGAAACTGCTCGTAGATTCCGATTGCTACAACACTTACTTGACAAACGCTCTAAACTTCCCATTCACTACAAAATATTAGTATACACTACAATAATCAGACCAATTTGGACATACGGAATTGAGCTCTGGGGCTCTACCAAACCATCAAATTCCTCCCGCAACCAATCGTTACAATCCAAAATCCTTGATGCTCCTTATTATGTTACAAATAAACTCATTTACAAAGACCTTAACATCTCATTCGTTGCAGATTTGACCCAAAACAGATATGCGTCTTTTTATTCCAAAGTCCTTAACCATCCTAACCCATTAATTCTTAATCTTTCATCCATAACAATCCCTGATAATCCCCCGAGGCGTCAGAAAAGAAGATGGCCACGGGACCTTCTACCTTAAATTAATGTTTGAAGTACCACCAATGGGTTTTCCTTCCCAAGATTTTCAAGTGTATATGAAACATACTGCATATTTACCTATTGTATTATTTTGTACAGTTGTAAATTACAATAAATAAATAATTAAAAAAAAAAAGCGGGTTAGCTCTGTGTGTAAAGCACTGTGCTACTAACTCCAAGGACCCGGGTTCGAATCCAGCTGTGGCAGATGATTATTTATTTTGCTACTGTAGCCGTGGGTCAACCCTGAGGATCCTGGAGTCCTCCTGGGGTCCATCCCTTCTCATAAAGTGGGTAATCTTTATTGGGAAAAATCTAGCGGTTGAGCGTGATATTGAAAAATATTATTCAAAGATCTTGAATAATCTTTTTTTTTTTTCTTAAAACAGTATTTCCATACAAAGTACCGATTCCATGACCCATCATGGTTCGTTGTGATTCACATTATTATTGTTATAACATCAATAGTTTTTTAAATAATTAATAATTTTGGAAACATGAACCATTTCAAGAATGTCTATGAAAAACTCACATGATTTGACGAAGTAGTATGCCTGTCAACAATTATGACAGATGTAACTGTCTCCATGTTGCTATGTTCTTTCATGCCATTTCCAAAAAGGTACCGTATGATGAGATTCGTTTCAGCAAGGACTGAGGAAGAATTAGTTTGCTAAAGAGGTCATGGTCGGGGTTGTTCGAGTCAAGAAAGAATCCTCAAGCGTCTTCAGTTACTTTCATGGTTCGCTTTGAACTGTTTTTAGGAAGACTTCACGCCGCATTCCGTTGTAATAGCTTAGCTGTGAAATCGTAAGAAATTACTTTTAAAACATTTTCAGGATCAATTTTCTAATGTATTTGTAATCAATTTTTTAATTAAAAAAAAAATCAAATGTATATAGGTAATGATCATTTATATTTAATATTGAAAAAATATCCTGTCACAGGACAAGATACAAATGCAAACAGAGACAAAATACTTTGCACTTACGATGGATAGACGACTGACCTGGATTCCATGAATCACGTGTGACGTTTGAAAAAAAGGACTGAATAATCGACTTTATTTACTTCGACGACTAATACATCATACAAATAAATTATCGCTTGCAGATAAACTTAAGATATACAACATACTGCTTAGAGCTATATGGACTTACGCCATTCAGGTGTGCGTCTCCTGCAATCCCACCTTGAGATCATTCAGATGTTTTAATTAAAATTCATCCAAAACATCACTCGCAGTATCTTTTACATCACAAACAAATCATTACACAAGGACCTGGACGTACCATAATAAAACAGTACCAAATTTTTCTTGTCTCAGTCGCTAGACACCCCAACATACTGGTACAAACATTACTGATTCACACTATCACAATATCTGATATACTACGTCAGGAGTATCTTCGTAGGAAGGTTTCTCCGCTCACAAATTCATACTAATTCTGTGCAAATGTTATCTAATGACAATACAAATTTATGCTACCTGCCAAGAGGCATATGTAAAACTACAAAATATAGAATAATAATACATTTATACAGGTATGATTGTATTCAAGGTGATATATATATTGTTTTATTACTTTTATATGTTGTTAAGTCATTCATCTTCTTATGTTTATTTAAGATGTCTATACATCATTTTATCATTATTATTGTCGATTTTATTTTATTTTTATTATTATTTATTTATATAATGAATGTATGGTATGATTGAATACGTATTGCCTTAATATTAAATGTCTTTGAGTACACCAGATTTAAAAAAAAAATTAATAAATTATTCTAGATTTCTAGTTGTCTAAAATTCTATGGACAGAGAGAATATAATACAATAATCGAAAAAAAAATCAAAATAGTTTAAAACTATACTTTAATGTTTCTTATCAGTTTTTCATCTTAATCTTAGCATTTTTTTTTTATTAAATAAAATCAACATTTTTAAATGTGAAATTTATTTATGGAATGTGAAATATGTTGATTACTTATTTTGGAATGAAATATTAATGAACCAGTGATGTTAATGTGTTCAGTTGCTCTTTACACTGTTGACATGGAATCGATTATAATTTATCTGCCTTAAGGTTTTGGTTTGGAATCTTCTGAAGATGTAATACTATACTTTGTAAAAAACTACAGTAAGTTATTCTATTTACTCCAGAAATTGGGTGTACTTTCCTCCAGTAAACCTGTCCTTTTATTTGTAATGCTCAGTGTTTTGTTTATTGCCTGATTTTTTTTTTAAATTGTCTTTATATGTTCAATACAATACTAATTACTCCGAATCGATTACAACAATATTGCATGATTTGAATTTATTTTTTTATTATTTTAATTTACTTTTGTTTCGAGGGAAAACACATGTTAAATTAGAAGATAAGTTACATTGGCTTTTTTTTTTAATTAAAAAAATATTATTTGACTCCTAAATGTAATTCGTTATTTTCTTCGAAGATGACGTTACTAAAAACTATTAAATGAATGCATGCATAAAATTTGCTCCATTTTTTTGTAAAAAATAAATTAAATATCAAAGATCATATACAATTTTAATAGTTCATCTAAAGGCAAATTGTTATTTTAAAAAAAAAATTTAATTCAACAAATTCTGGTACTAAAACATCCACTTCGATGTTACTTCAAAATTCTATTGTTTAGAATAACAGGTATTAACCATAGAAGTCAATCTGATTAGGCGACTTCGGCAAGTCTCGAGTTTGGCAAGCCTTGGCAGGCCATTGAGCCTCGGACCTGAATGGCGACTCATTGATAGCCTCAGACGACAAGATATACTGCCCTCGGATGGACAATGAAGGCCGATATTTCACTGGCCGCGGAGGAATCCGAGAAATGTTAAATTAATTTACATAAGATAATTAAGTATGCGCATAGCTTAGAAGGCGGGTTTGGGGCACCCCCTACCGGCTCGGGACAAAAAATATCCTTCACTATTCATGAGATTGTAAAGCACAAGAAGCAAGGAGGCCCAATTAGCTTGAGGGGCTACATCTAATATCGTACAAGAATACGTAGTGTAGCCCTCAATATTTCTTCTTAATTGGTCCGCTCTTGTTCAACAAATTCTCAACTCGAATCCCAATCAGTTCGGACATACTCCTTTGACAAAATTCTACAAATCAACTCCAGGCTGACTTGTCTGTTTTATTCCATGCAGGTTCCAGGCAGTTCAGACCGTGTTTCTGGATTTTTTGGAAATGAAAACGAACTTGGAGATAAGAATGCTATTAGTAGAAGTGTAAGGGGTTAGTCTTCTGCTAGTTGAAGAATTAATTTATCAAAGATTGTTGAACAGAGATTGGAATATTAAATGTCTTATATATAAAAAAAAAATCTGTTCCACTACAAGGGTCAGTCAGGGATGCAGTACTTTTTAAGGAAGTACTGTTACTAGAACAACTGTTGTCTAAGATGTTGATTTGATCAGAATCACGCACGACGACCGCCAGATTTTTACCTGATTAAGGTTACCCACTTCATGAGGTGGGTGGACCCCGAAAGAGCATCCGAACCCACAGGGCTGACTTCAGGCTACAGTGAAACAGAAAATAGTTACCTGCCCCAGCCGGATTCAAACCTGGGTCCTTGGAGTCAGTAACAAAGTACCTTACCACTGAGCTACCGGTTACCACTTATTACATAAAAAAAAAATTAAAATGTACAGAACGTACTTTAGAAGCTAGAATTGATAAATAAATGGTAATTAAGCATACGTTTTATTAATTTAGGAAGTTTAAAACCTTTAGGAATATTTAAATTTTATTATATATTTTTATATTTATTTTTTTTTTGTAAAAAATTATATAACCTTATTTGGAACTTGTAAGATTGTGGACGATTCTCAAATAACGGACGATTTTCACGTCTCAATTTTCAACAAGACGCACTATACAAAAAATATACGAGTTCTCAGCTTTATTCTTAGCTAAAACCACTATAAATCAAATCTTAAACACTGATTCTACTACTTAACTTTTTATTAGAAATGTTTGAACCCATCGTGTTTAAATTGAACTATGTGAGATTAAAAAAAATAATTCCAGTATTTCTGTATTCCAAAAAGAGTACTATTTTGATCATTATTGATTAGGAAATGTTGGGAAATCTCAAATTAAAATTTAATTTAATTGTATGAAAGAGGATGGTATTTTTTTTTAATAATGGCAAAAACTAAAGCACAATATGAAAGCTAATTGGAATAAAAAAGAAATTTCCTTTCTTTGTTATATTTAGAAATATTAATAAAAGAACGCAGGCGTTCTCTTTTTAGTAAACTCGGCCAAGTTAGCGATTATGAAGCATCAATATTTCATTATAATCTTTTGAAATTGAACAAAATAATTTAATTAAATAACAATATTAGTGTAGGTATATAAACTGTAAGTAACGCCTGCTAATCTAAAGCATGAGTAATTAAACTGAATAAAAAAAAACTTTAATTTTTTCCTCAAAAGATTTTTGACCAGTGGTTTTGGTTCGACAAAAATTCTAAAATATTTTCTTTAAAAAACAATACATAAAATCAATAATTATAATTTTAGGAAAAATATATAGCTTATGAGTTTATTTTTTTAGATTTTCAACTGGATTGGAATTCGAATTTCAGTATTTTGTTAAATTCGTCTGTTATTTTTTTATGCTTTATATTTTTGTTGGTTAGTGAATAAATAAAAAATCTGGTGCAGTGCTACAATATCCATGGTAGGATATTAATATCGTTAAATTATCACTACTTTTTGTGATTTTTGGGAAAAAAAAAATCTAAGACGAGAAAGGGAATTTTTTGTAATAAAACATTTTTATTTTTCTGTTGCTATAAAAATATTTAGGATTTTTGAAATGGGAATGTTAAAGTGATATGTAAAAATTCATTTTTTATTGTTATACACGTTGCTCTGTGGCAAAGTGAATATATCGATTGTATAGGCTTGCAACGGTTTTTGTAACAGTAGTTGGAGGTTGTAAAAAAGCTTTGTGTGTGTTTTTTTTTCTCACTACAGTAAGAGCGTTTTATATCATTTAACCGTAACTAATAAAACAGTAAGGACTGTAAAAACATTTTATTTGTATTTACCACCCCTGCGTTCAACAGGGAAAAACTAATTAACTTTTCTTGCCAAGAATATACCAAAATATAACGGAAGTGCAAGTACGCTTGCAATCGAGAGCAGTCGGTCTCGACTTTTTCCTCAATTCGAACATGTCTTTATTTTGCTCCTGTAGTTATATACAAAATTCTGTAATACTTCGTATTTATTCATTGTTTGTTATTTTTAACAATATTAGCAGGTTATTTTTATTACATCAACAAAATTAAAGGTACTTTAGTAGAACATTTTTTGAAGATTCGGTATTTAAGCCTTGTTAGACTGTTTTAATGAGGATAATACCTATCTGGTATTAAAGAACACTTGAATTCTCATTGATTCACCGAGTTTAATCTGAATCGTTATATTTGTTTTATATATAATAGAAAAAATAAGGCATATATCCGTCTTAAATATGTAATTTCAGTTACTTTCATATTTTCGCTTTTTAGCTAGATTGTTTGCAAACAGATACATACACACCGACCATTTTGCGAGACTAGTTTTTTCGGATTCAGGGGACTTTTAAACATTTTCGTCGAAAATTGAAAGTCAAAATTTAACACAATAGCATTACTTTCCTTACACCATTGTAAGGAAAGTAATGGTATTGTAAATGTAAGTAAAAATAAAGACTAACATTTTTTGTATTGTATTACTCATACAATACAAGCGATATTACTTCAGTTATTTTATTTTATTTAATAATCATTCACCCATGATGATCACTTCCAAAAGACTTAGAACACTTAGAATCAAGTAGCAATGTAAAGATTATTCTTTACATTTGAATTGAGATTTGGAAAAAATGAAAGTAAATGGAAATATTGCATTATTAAAAATTATTTCAAATATTCACATGCTATCTTGGAACAGTTTATGTGAAATGATAGAACAGTAGGAAACAATTTATTATTGCGTGAAAAGGACAATTCCTATAACTGCATGGGCGTGAAGTGTAACAGCATTTAATTCAATAATGGGGCATAGGGAATGGACGAGATTGCGAACCATTAAAAATAATAGAAATACAAATAGAGCAACACCTAGGAATAATTTGAAATTTGGGACTCAGCGGGAGTCCTCGGGTTCCATCCAACTGTGTAGTAATAGTTTCTGATTCATTCCTCTCCGATTGGAAATATTTTGTAATTGATTATAAACATCTGTGTGTTTGTGTGTGTGTGTACAGAACTGAAGAAAAGCAATATGGGTGTATAATTAAGGAGTATTGGCAATTTGTTGGAATAAAGGGATGAATAAATAGGAAATTTACGTGCGAAAATCGTATCCAATCAAAATAAATTCATATAAGCCTCGATGAAACTTTTTATTTTAAAGTTTTATACCCCTGTCGAACAGATCCGCTACCTTGGACTACATTTGGACAAACGATTAACCTGGAATCCTCACACAAGACTGAAAAGACAGGAAACTGCACGTCGATTTCGACAATTACAGCACTTACTAGACAAACTGTCAAAATTTCCAACACATTACAAAATACTGATCTACATGACTGGAATAAGGCCAATCTGAACATATGGAGTTGAAATTTGGGGCTCCACTAAACCTTCGAATTCTTCTCGTATCAAATCCTTACAACCCAAAATCCTTCGTAAAATTCTCAATGCTCCTTAATTTGTCACATATAAAATCATACATAAAGACCTTAATGTTCCCTATGTAACCCTACATATGGATCTAGCCCGAACCAGATATCACTCCTTTATTATAAACATCTGTGTGTGTATGTACACATACAAAGAATTGAAGAAAAGCAATATAGGTGTATTATTCACGCTATTGGTAAATTGTTGCGATAAAGAGACGAATAAATGGGAAATTTACGTGCGAAAGATCATATCCAATCAAAATCAATTCATATAAGCCTCGATGAAACTTTTTATTTTAAAGTTTTATACCCCTGTCGAACAGATCCGTTACCTTGGACACCTTATTTTATATATGTTCCTTAAAGTTTCTTACTTTGTCACAAATAAAATCATCCATAAAGACCTTAATGTTCCCTATGTAACCGATCTAGCCCGAACCAGATATCACTCCTTCCATTATAAACTCCCTAACCACTCAAACCCCCTAGTTACAACCAAACCACTCTAACCTTGGATCCAACGACTGACATGAAATCCTCATAAAAGACTAAAAAGACAAGAAACTGCTCCTAGATTCCGACTATTGCAACATTTACTAGACAAACGGTCTAAATTGGCAATCCATTACAAAAGACTGATCTACATGACTATTATAAGGCCTATCTGGACATACGGAGTTGAGCTTTGGGGCTCCACTAAACCATCAAATTCCTCCAGAATACAATCCTTACAGTCCAAAATCCTTAATGCTCCTTACTTTGTCACAAATCAAGTCATCCATCAGGACCTCAATATTCCATATGTTGCCGATTTGGCCAGAACCAGATACCGTTCCTTCCATAATAAACTTCTCAACCACCCAAATCCACTTGTTTCTAACCTGGCTTCTCCTTTATTACCTAATAATCCTCCTAGGCGTCTGAAAAGAAGATGGCCTCGAGATCTTCTTCTCTAGAAATGTTATTGGAGTTCTATCAGTGGGTAGATTCTCCACATGTTTTTATCATGTTACTATGTCACCTACAGCAAATTTACTTGTTGTATACATGTGTATACAGTTGTGAATAACAATAAATAAATTATTAAAAAAAAAAAAAAAACCTTGCATCTTCTTCCACTCCTGACAATCCTCCGAGGAATCTGAAGATGGCCACGAGACCTGCTAGTGTAAAATGTCATAAGAGTGTTACCAATTGGTAGTTGCACTACACGCCTGTAACACTCCATTTCAACTAAGATCAAATTTACAGAATGTATTATATAATATACAGTTGTAAATTTCAATAAAGATATTAAAATAAAAAAAGTTTTATAGTCATAGATACGACCAATGAAACTGTTTAAAAGGTTATACTATTAAAAGGTTGTCCGACGTTTCGCCCCAATTTCTAGGGCTTCATCAGGGCTGTTCAAGACAATAGATTAAACAATGATGTGATTGACATCTATAATCCTGTTTTGAAAAGATGTTTTATTACATTTCATCTCTCAAAAAAAAAGAAAAAAAAAATGATAGTTTAATGTCCAGAGTACGGTCTAGCTCGAATTTTCCTAGAACGTTTCCAAAAATATATTTAATTGGTTGACTCATCGAATGTACTCCATTTTACCGGGGAACATTTCAGTAAAAAATTTCAAAATACGGTATGCCTATGAAAAACCAATTTAAAATATTTATTTTTTTCTTTTATCAAGTTTAGAAAAGCTATTCGAACCAAACTTACAATAGTCTCCAGCTTTAAGCCAAATTGGACGAGGCCTGTTCTAATATAGGTGTGTCAAGGAAAATATTTTTGCCTGTAGATAGTATTAGATCGAATTTAATAAAAGTGATATGGAATAATCGAGGTAGAAACCAGTCCCTATAATTTCTAAAAATCCATAAAATTTCATTGCATGAAATTAACTATAGTTTGTGTTTGTTAGATAAGTTAGATTTATAATATATCTAAAACGTAAAATACAAGTAAAACTTTTCCTATTTTGGAGATTTAACATTCTTATCACCTACAAGAATACTAGTTTCCCTATCATAGTGGGGGAAGGAGACATTACTATTTTTTTTATTACGTAATAGGTTGTCAAAATTTGTCACCAAATCCTACTTGGCCAAAACTCAGGCAATAATGTAATCCTTACAACAATACATTATTGCTCCTTATAAAACAGAAAAATACATTATTATAAATTTTTGAGATTAAAGAACTTCCAAAATTTGAATATAAATTATCTTATATTTTTCTTTCTAGCTGTACGTTTCGGGAAACATACTATTTATAACAAAATGTATAGAAAAAAGAACATTAACAACCTATAAATAAACATATATAAAATAAAATATTGATAACTTTTTTCTCGACTGTTGTAGATATATATTTTTGTGGGTCTTGAGGATCATTCAATAATTCAAAAAAAATTTCTGAATAAAGTTTTATTATTGACTGATCTGCAAGACCTACAGAAATATAAAATACAAAAATATATATATAAATAAAAAACGTTTTGTAATAAAGTACTGTTACTAGACCAAGGGTTGTGAAAGGAGGTGATTTGGTCAGAATCACGATCGACCGCCAGATTTTTACCGAATTAAGAATTCGAACCGTGGTCCTTGGTCAGAGTTAGTAGCATCGTGCCTTAGCACAGTGCCACCGCGCTCCCTAAAAAAAATTATAGATACACATAAAAAAAAAAAACCATTACTATTTTATACTTAATCTTTTTGGTATTTATTAAACTAACACAATATAACTTAGTATTAATATTTCTCTATTATTAGTTATTTATTTATGAGCTCTTAATTTATTCAACTACAATTAATGTTATGCTCAGCGACAAGGCCAGCCAGATTGTCAACATGCTCGAGAGCTAATTTGTCTTTAATTATTGACTTATAAGCTTGGTTTTTAACAATCTAAAAAATAAAATAAAAAAATTACAAGTATCTCAATGGTTAAATATTTAAATTTTTGATTTCATAAATTTTTTTTATTAATTAATATGCTAAATTTGTGCACATATCTAATTAATCTTAAGCAGTTTATTTTTTTTTTATAACCATATAAGAAATTAATACATAATATACACATTACTTACTGACATCTGCATTTCTACTTTCTAAAGTTTTATATGAAATTCTCTCATACGAACTCATTACGAGTGAGACAGCATATCATTAACCGAGGTTCAAATTCCATACGAAAAAAAAAATATATGTGTTAATTAATACACTAAATGAGTGCATATATATTTTTGATCTTGAGCGCTGTACACACACATATGTATGTATATTAACATATAAGCAGTTGATATATAACATACATCACTTACGGACCTCTTCTACATTCCAACTTTCTGAAGTTTCCTTTCATACGAAGCAATTGCTTTGAGAGATTGCATATCATTGGACCAGGTTCAATTTCCATCAAAGCATATCCCACTCAATTTTCCAAGGATTTTTTACTTAATCCTCCTGATTGCTATTGACCCAATTGCCACACCGACAAATTATCTCGATTAAGCAGTCCTTAGTTACGCTGAGAGGTTGTAGTCTAATCTACCGTTTAATAGTTTGCGTCAACGCTAAGGCAACCGGACGTTAAACTTGCTTCTCGTGGCTCCCATCAGAAAATTAGGTTAAAACCAAACGGTATAAGTATAAGATCTTACTGATTCGAAATATATTTTAGATAGCATAATAATATATAATATTAAAGAAGAAGACCAATAATCGGCAGAACTACATGAAGGAACTCGTAATTTGTATCTTAAAGAAGAAGACCAATAATCGGCAGAACTACATGAAGGAACTCGTAATTTGTATCTTAAAGAAGAAGACCAATAAGTTTTAAAATAGCAACCAAGAGGTTTTTTTAAAACCTAAATCGATTATTATAATTGTCGAGATATAGTTGGTCGTCCATGAACCTAAATTGTTGTTGGGGTGCGTTCAAAAATAAAATTTCTTAAACTTTATACATTTAAATATAAACATAGTATAAAGTTATAAAAATTTAAATAATATAAATTTGAAATATCAAATAATGGGATGACAAGAGATCAGAAAATAGAAGGGTAGAGAGAACTTCATTAAAATAAATGGTATTGAGAACATTATTGGCATTCATATATATTGAACATAAATAGTGCATACTTTTTATTTTTACTATATATAAATATACATTTTTTTTAAACTATTTAAAAATATACAATTTTTTTCTTCATTTACTGAAATATAGAACTGTATTTAAACTTAAAATACAATTAAATCTGATTAGCTATACTAATATGAAATGTTTGTGGAGAAACTATTCATTATAACTAACATTCCTACATTAAAAGATTTTGATACCATCTTCAGAAATTAGTAGGCTTATGAGCTCATTATAGGAGAATTGATATCTGGTTCAAACAAGATCGGTTGCATAATTTTATTTGTGAAAAAAGTAAAGAGCACTGATGATTTTAGGAAGGATTTTGGATTGTGAGGATTGGATACGAGAGGAATTTGATCGCTTTAGTAGAGCCCCAATGCTGAACTCCATAAGTCTAGATATGCATTATTCTCATCATATAAATAAGGCTTTTGTAGTGTATTGAAAGCTTAGACCGTTTGTTTAGTAAGTATTGCAATAGTCAGAATCGACGTTCAGTTTCCTGTCTTTTCAGTCTTGTATAAGGATATAAGTTAGTCGCCTAATGTAAGACTTATGTAAAATAGTAGTATTTCTTTACTTCGTTGAATGAAATTTTAAAGAAAATAGTAAATATTGATATCATTTGTACTTTTTGTACTGGATTGATATTTTTTTATTTTTACAAATATGAGCAATATTTAAGTCTGGAGCAATCAAGTTGTGAAAAATGTCTTTATTATAATAAAAATACATACATTTATTACAAATCACACAAATTGCCGACATCATTGGTAAAATAATATTTCAGTACTGGAATAACGCTGATTGACCGTGTGTAATAATAAAGGAAAGATGGTCCGGATGCGGTAAAAAAAAAAAAAAAAAAAATCAAATAGCAATAAAATTATTTAATGTGAGCTGACGTTACGCCCCACGTTGCTAGACTTCATCAGGTCTAAAAAAAAGATACATACACTTAAATGATGTAAACATAAAAGTAAATAAAAAATCAAAAATATGTACAATAAAACGTAAAAATTAAATAAGAATAATATAAGGTTATTGATAATTAATGGAAACAGAAATAATAACAGATAAAAAAAAAGAAATATAAAAAAGTACAAACGAAGAGATAGGAAAAGAGGGATAAGAATAAAATCAACGTACATTTCAGACTACACTTCAGAATGTAAACTGATTTGACAGAATGTATATAGAGAAGAGTGGGGATTGACAGTTAAAGTACGTTAAATTTGAAAATAGTTTTAAGGTGAACTGTAAAGAAAATATTAAAAATAGGCAAACATTAAATGATAATATACATAATGTGGGGAAGAAATTATATTTTTAAAAAAATATATAAATGTATAGAATACACAAAAGAAGAAGTTAACAAAAGTTAACCGACCCAGACCATCTTCCTTTTAATATTTCAGTATTTCTGTATTCCTCAGGTTCTCACTCCATGTGTAAAAAAGTATAGATTCCTTGTTTAATAGAGGTAATATTCCTTAATATACATTAAGCAAATATTGAAATTATATATTTGTAAAACTACATACTACTTACTCAGGCAATGGAGTATAAATTCGAAAAGAAAAAATGCAGCGGCTGATGGATGTATAGAATTTCGCAACAGCTATCATGTAAACGCTAAAATAATGCAAAAGACTATAAATCAGACTTAGGCTAAAATGCTTAGTAGTCGATTTATTTTAGTTATCACAACCTTATGATTTCCATTTAAAAAAATGTAAGAACTTTTGTTGTTTATTCACTCATATATACGATACATACTTAGATTGATTTAAAACTTATATTATTGAAGATAATATTTCTGTTATGAGTTCTTCTTTCCATATTCAAAAGTTGTTGGAATAAGCCAAAAAAAAAAAATGAACAAAACGTAGTCCAAGCGGCCCACTGTATACTGATTACTAAAAGGAAAAAAGCCTACTCAATAGTTGAGCTGCCCCAATGATGTTGAGTCCCAGGCTTGTCATTAATAGGAATTAATTGCCACTAAATAGGAATGGAAGCCGATCATCTCGATAAATGAAATATTATGCAAAGTGTTCTCATTATAGGTGGCTCTGTCATTAGGTTCTAGTCTCTAATCAGACGTTTTAGGCACTGGCTGCTCCAACACGTCCACGGATTCTTTTCAATAGTTTAATCCCTTATTCGGTTTTATCCAACTGTAGTAGAAGTATTCATGATCTTTAGTTTAACATGTTAAGGCTAATGGAGAAATGTTTTCTTCTTTTATCATGTTAACATGATATAACATTTAACATGGTTGACAGTCTGTTACTAGGTCTGTTAAATGAAGAATGAAGTCACACAACAGACCAGCTGAGCATATCACTTTTTTTGACGTGTTAACTTATTTGCACATGGTTTGTATTTTGATTGTGTTAGTATTGTTTTGGATGTTTTTAAAACTAATATATCAATGGATGGCAATAATGTAATGGCAGTTGTCAACTAGCTCATTTTGATTCTCTTTCTCACAAGCCAGATCAACAAGGCACTCAGTTGCCAAACTTTCACATAATTTTCACTTACTTTGGGCATGTTGTAATTAATTTCTTTAATCTAAACTTAGAAGTAAACAATAACATGAAGTTTTGGAAGGAAAGGTTATAAAACAAGTTAACAAAAAAATCCGCTAGGAGCTCTTAATCATTTAACATGACTTTAAATAGGGCTACTCACAATCCTATACTTATAATATTTAACATGGTAAAACATACTATATTTACAAAATATCATGAATACCCCTAGTATACATCTGGTGAGAGCAATAAAAGTAGAATAAGTCACAATTTGAAAACGTTTTTATGTTGTAGTAAGTTAAACAGTTAACCTATAAGCCATTTTAGGACTTATACTACATTCACAGTCATCAATAGACCTAGATATGCCATCTAGAATATTCCTAGGTCTATTAAAAAAAAATTGTTATAGTTGTAATAGATAAAGTATAGAACATATACGCCCTGTATTCGTTACAAGGATGTACAAGGAGGTGATTTGGTTAGAATTACGTTCGACCAATTAACGGTACCCACTTTATGAGGCTGAGTGAACCTCAGAGGGCTCCCGAACTCACTGGGTTGGCTCACAGCTACTGCCGGATTCGAACCCAGATCCTTGGAATAATTAGTGTAATGCCTCACAAACTTCCTGTGAGAATTCTTACTAAACAGTTTTAGTTAAACTATTTTTTTTTCTAATCGAATAGAAAATATATTTGTTAAATAATCAGATTTAATAAACATGTATTTAAAAATCTCGTGGCTTACACACAGAGCTAACCCTCTTCCCATATCTATATTGGTTTTTGCTGGTTCATAACCATGGCGTGTAATATATCTTTTTGGAGTGTTGATTTTCTAATTCCTCCAGTTCTTCTCTATCACATTTAACTCTTTAATGGAATGAGGATTTTTTTAATGAATTGTAATACTAAATTGGAATTAAGTATTACTTAGTAGCTAAGTACTTAGGCAAAGTTTAAGTGAAGATATTTTGTTATTTTTATGTAAGTGCACATGATCTTTTTGAATTGTAAAAGAAATTCTGCTGTCGTGTATAATAATTAAACATATCAAAAATCTATCCATATATTTAGAAGTATGTTTTTGTTTATGATTACATGACATGGGCAATTGACCTGTAAGTAAAATACATTTTTTAATAAATTGTAACGAGTCAATAATAGAGGAATATTTAAAAATATTAGTGTTATGAGTAAGGGAGTAATAAATTTTTTTTTTGTATTTATTTATTGATATTTACAACTGTACATAAAATACATCAAGTAAATTTGAAATAATATCATAATGGTATGGTACAAGCATGTAGAGAAACTACCCATTGGTAACACCCTAAAAACATTCTTACAATATGTCTCGAGGGCATCTTCTTTTCAGACGCTTTGGAGGATAGTCCAGAATGAAAGAGGAAGCAAGGTTAGAAACTAATGAGTTTGAGTGGTTAGGGAGTTCATAATGGAAGGATTGATATCTGGATCGAGCTGGATCGGTTACATAGGGAACATTAAGGTCTTTATGGATGATTTTATTTGTGACAAACTAAGTAACTTTAAGGAACATACGAAGGAGTCCAAGGTAGCGGATCTGTTCGACAGGGGTATAAAACTTTAAAATAAAAAGTTTCATCGAGGTTTATTTGAATTGATTTCGATTAGATATGATCTTTCGCACGTAAATTTCCTATTTATTCGTCTCTTTATCGCAACAATTTACCAATAGTCGTGAATTATACACCTATACTCATATTGCTTTTCTTCAATTCTTTGTATGTGTACACACACACACACAGATGTTTATAATAAAGTTTTGGGTGATTGAGAAATTCCAAAAATGTTTATTTTTAATTTTAATTATATCTTTAATAGTGTTTACAATATATTTGATGATATTAGTTCACTATAAAGGTGTGTTCGATATTTTGGATAGCACAAAATTTAATTTAAATAATAGGGCAAAAACATTTTTTTAAGTGTTATTAGGATAGTAATAGTAATTAGTTGTGTTACATTTAATTTAAATCTAAGAGTGTCGGTGTCATGTTCAGGGTGACTTGACCTGGAATGTGCTTAAAATACATTTATTTTTACATCATGGAATTTCTGAATTCCTAGACAAACAGGAAGATGATTAAAATAATTATGTACAATAAGCCTAAATCAATTAATTTAAATCGACTTTATCCCATCACTACATTTAACCGAGCTTAGTTAAAAATTCATCGACTAACTATGCAATTATGTCCGATTATCCGATCCTCCGGTTAAAGACTATGTTAATGATAAGACAGTGTGAATGTCCGGATCATTTCTGATTAACCCACATCCGAGAGCGGATAAGATTAATTTCATTACTGTAATTATATCGAGATTAATGGCTACAAATAATTCGGCCTCCTAGCGCCCCGGGGCCCCTTTATTAAAACGATAAAACAAAATAAAAAAACCAAATGCGGACGGTAAAAAAGTGTTTGTGGTCCAAAAGGGTCTAATTATCGGTTACAATAAATATTCATAAAATGAAAAAGAGACAATGAAGGAGATTTCTAGAGGATCTAGATACTGGAGCTATATACTAATTATACTTTGTAATGAGGGGCGTTCATTGTGGAGCACCCACACCCTGGGGCTCCAGATCCACGATAGTCTGCTCCGCTCTGCTCACATGTCGGTGACACCACCATTGTCGCGGGTGTAATGTAAGGGTGCTTTCAGGGTTCCTTCATATGTACTGTATTCACTATTAACCAATCGAAAGATTTTGAATTTATATATATTTTTTTATAGTAACATTGTGTATCACAAACTAAACCTTTATTTGCAAAAAACAGATAATGTTCTCTGGATTCATTAACTATTTTTTTTCTTCTAAATTTGTGGATACGAGGATGGACATGTTCATCCTCGTTTCCACAAATCTTTAGTTTGTTTTTCAAATTAATTTTTTGAAAAACCTAGAGATTGGAAATTGGTTATTGTTGATGTGTATACATATATAAAAAAACACAAGCCAGTAAAACTTTAGAACTAGCAATTCTCTTATGTAAAAATGTGCTGAGATGATGCTTTCACATTAACAACATAAAAACATTGTTCTGGTTAAGACTCTATTATATTGAATTTTTTTTTTACCTTCTTGTTCAGCATTATTATTTATTACATCTTGACAAACGACTAACCTGGAATCCTCACACAAGACTGAAAAGATAGGAAACTGCACGCAGATTCCGACTATTACAGCACTTACTAGACAAACGGTCTAAACTTCCAACTCATTACAAAAGACTGATCTACATGACAATAATAAGGCCCATCTGGACATACGGAGTTGAGCTTTGGGCTCCACTAAACCTTCGAATTCCTCTCGTATCCAATCTTTACAATCCAAAATCCTTCGTAAAATCCTCAATGCTCCTTATTTTGTTACTAATAAAACCATCCATAAAGACCTAAATGTTCCTGTTATGTAAATGTTATGTAACCTAAATGTTATGTAACCGATCTAGTCCATACCCGATATTATTCCTTCCATAATAAACTACCTAACCACCCAAACCCACTAGTTTCTAAGCTTGCTTCCTCTTCCATTCCTGGCAATCCTCCGAGGCCCCTGAAAAGAAGATGGCCTCGTGACCTTATATTGTAAACTGTTTTTAGAGTTCTACTACTGGGCAGTTTCTCTACATCCTGTATCATATCATTATGTCATTATGATCAAATTTACTTGTTGTATTTTTATACAGTTGTAAATATCAATAAATAAATCTTTAAAAAATTATTATTTATAATTATTCAAGTGAAAAAAAAAAAAAAAATTCGACTTGAATAACCGACTATTGAATAGTTCGAATGAATAGCGATATTAGAAAATAATAAAAAAATTCATTATTATTTTGTTTAAAAAAATGTACTTTTGAATATGACATATTGCAAAGCTTAGATGTTGGGCCAATTTTCAATCGAATAAATTTGAAAACAATTATTTCGGTCCGTTAGATTGTACCTCACCTGTTGTGTCAGGCAATTACACCTTCCCAGTTAAAGGTTAATTTTATATATTAATTTCATCTTCTAAAATTTTTTTTTATTTTTTTTTATTGTGTATATTGCATTAGTTTCCTACAAAATGCTATTTTCGTTTTATTTATTCTTAAATATATCATTTGTTTTTTTCTTTTTCTACAAATGAATATGGTCCTAAGATTTCGAACGACAGTATATGTCGTATCAATCTATTTGTCTGCAATATTATCAAAATAAATTCTAATTACATTAGTATTGTCTTAGTTATTAATTATATTATGTCTTTTTTTTTGTTGTTCTATTATTTCATTACGACTACGAAATGAACTTTAACTGATACAGGTAGCAATCGAACCCTCAACTATGCGTCCTCGTAACTATACATTTAATCTTTATTTTTTAAATGTTTCACCCGAGAAGACTATTCTTGATTATTTCTCTAAAATATCGGAATCCTAAGCAAATAAGTGCCTGAAAAACACATTTTATCTTTTCGCTACATCTTTGGATTCAATCTGTTGAACACTTTTCTTTTATTTTAGAAACAGTTTATGGTCCTACAAAGAGTTAATCTGATTGGTCTAATCAGTACCGGGGAACTTCACTTTTTATGCCTGTGGGATATTGCATGGTCTATCTAAAAATCCCACTTGTTTTTATCCCATTCCCTTCTGTTTTAGGCGAAAAAATACGATTTTCGTGATAAATCTTGTCGTTAGTAAATATCTGATATCCCTATTTTTTCATTTATTATTTATTATGTTTTTTTTAGTTTTAAAATATATATATATACATACTATTGAGTAAAATGTTATCCCATACCCACTGAGAAACAATTTGACACGAGCTGTCGGTAAAAGAAGTTACATATAGACGTTGGATCTGGAAACTCAATATCATCCCACATATATATTATCATCCTCAACTAAATAAAATTAAAATGACAAATCCATCTTCTTAGCAACCAGTCAACATAAAATAAAATATTCTTGATTTTTTTTCCTTTCTTTTCAATTGGAAATAAAAAGTAATAGGAGAAAAAAAAAATGGAACAGCTTTATTTCAATAATTATTTTAGAAAGGTGCTTCTTAAATAATTCATTTTTTCATTCTTGTTTAAATGAGAGTTGGCATCGCTTTTGGAACTATATCTTTTAGAATATTTTTGATATTATAGATGTTATTTTTTATGTCAACAATGTTTTTTAAATTGAAAATACAACGAAAAACAATTATAACCAAGCTATGTATTTACAATGTTTCTGAACGTTACCAGTTTTTAAATTTTCTTTTTACATTGGCTTGATATTCATTTTTCATTTTCTAACGTTTGCTATCACAACTATCGAATAAGGGTCAGATATTTCTTAAGATATTTAAACTTATATTTAAGAATTTATGATTTATGATATTTAAAAAATTTAAACTTGATTTAAAAAAGTTATGGTATTATAAAATGCTATGTCCTCGTACCACTAATTAAAAATTGAAATTATCACAGTATGAGAATCCGTAAGAAGCTGTTAATATTAACCTTAAAAAGAAATAATAATATATTTTATTCCAAAAGAAAAAATAGTTTTATGGCCGTCTTGTAAAATTATCTATTTTATATATGTTGGCAATTCATCGTCTATAGCTTATCAGAAAATGAGGTACTAATATTTGGGTAACAGCTAAGTGACAACGAGTGAAAGAAACGTTGATAAACCCATTTCTTTTTGTTATGAAAAAATAATTATTTGATATCCTATCAAATCATATATCATACATTCGTATTTGGTTCAAGGAAGTAAAATGCCCTTTTCTTTTAAAACTTAAGATATAAATAAATTTCCTTGCCGACTGCAACATCATTAACTCTGGGTTTATATAATTCAAATTATGATTAAGCGAGCTGTTGGCATGCCCCTTGACAAGCGTATTGATGCGATGCAGCCTTCCCGCTCTTGGTCTATCCATCTCGCACGTACCATCCAGCAACAGCCTTTCCAAGGAATCCTGACAAGAGAGCGGATCTTGATGGACGCTCGATGAAGAACCTTATACATCAAGCTAATTGATAAGGGATGGATGGTAAGGCGAATACATCTCTAGGGTAGCCATTAGGCTAATATAATTAGGAAGAAGAGAGCAATGCGAGCGGAGAAGGTGGAGGGGGAGGACCCGGGGCGTTGGGGGGCATAGCCCGCGGTCAGAGACAACAGCGCTGATTTACAGCTCGCCTCGGTCTAATTGGGTAAGCCCCTTCACAGAGTTTAGATTTATAGGTGATTTCACATGGCATATATAACGGCCAGCATCCTCCTTTATTTCCATAGTTTATTGTCCACGATGAGAGAACACTTCTGGACTAAGCAGGTGCTAAGAACTGTGAGGAAACTATGTAGGATCAGGAGGAAGGGTTGAAGTCTCGGTATTTCTTACCTCTTAAAAAACGCGGCAATTCAATATGCAGATAACTAAGAAGGATTAGTTCATTCTTTGATTCAACCTAAGCTATTTTGAGACTTAACTCAAAGAAAGTATTGTAGATTGCTGGTTCACTTGTATTCCGTTATCAGGAAAAAAGTTCACTTGTATCAAGCTACCTCCATTCTCATTTCATATGATGAACTAGTACAAGAGCCTAAAAGAAGAAAAAAGGCAGTTATCTCAATTTTTTATTACTTTGATGAAAACTATGAATAATTACTAGTCAAAATTGATGTTTGCCAAGTATAGGTAGGGGGAATAAAAAATGGCGGCTATTCCAAAGCGATAAAAAAATCTAATTTTTCATTCGGAGCTCTATATCTCAAAAAGTAGGAACAACACAAGAAAACCTAAGAGAACGTCATTTAAAGATGAGCAAATTTTCTAAAATAAAAGAGTTATTTACGTTAAAAAGTTCTCGAGACATAGCTTTTTAAAAAGCATCATTTCATAAAAATGTAGTGAAATATCAGTAGTTAGTGAATTTATTTTAAAAATCTTTATCTCAAAACCAATTATACGTACAAATTTCTATTGGCACTCAAATTAAAGCTAGTTTAATGAGCTATAAAGTAGTTTATGATGTTTATCTTGGTAGGAGTAATGGTTTTCATGAAATTTGTTAATATAAATTGATTTATAGTTGTTCGGACAAATTTTTATTTGCCAAATTTATATTCATATGTGAATATAAACTACTACTCCTACAAAGATAAGTATCATAAACTACTTTACAGTAAGTTAAATTTCCTTTATATTGATTGTTGGCAGATATATGTGCGTCTTATGGATCTAGAGATATATTGTTTCAAAAAGCCAACATTTTATACGAACAACTAGAAATTAACATTTTATGAGTTTATTTTGTCAAATATCATAAAGTCCTACAAAGGTAAACATTATTAACTATTTTATAGTAAATATAACTAGCTTTAATTTGAGTACTGGCAGACATCTGTAAGTCAAATGGTTTCTGAAATGAAGTTTTTCATAAATCAAACTTACTGTCCGAACAACTATAATTCAATTTATTTTAGCATATATCATGAAAGTTATTATTTCTACGAAGGTAAAGTTCTTTATAGCCTATTAGACTAGCTTTAATTTGAGTGCTAATAAACATATGTACATCACATAGTTCCTGAGATATAGATTTCTCAAAATATTTAACTAACTACTTATCTTTCAGTAGATTTTTAAGAAATTTTGCTTTTTAAAAAGCTATATCTCGAGAACTATTGGACGTAAATAGCTCTTTTAAGGCTAATATTTCAGCAAATTTACTTTTCTTTAAATAATGAACTCTTAGGTTTTCTAGTGTTGTTGGTAGTTTATAAGATATAGCGCTCCGAATGAAAAATTAGTGTTTTTTAAGCTTTTGAAACAGCCGCTATTTTTTATTCCCCCTACCTATACTTGCCAGACTCACCAATTTCGACTAATAATTATACATAGTTTTCATTAAAGTAATCAAAAATTGGGGTGAGACAACTACTTTTTTTTCTTCCTGGCTCTTGTACCAAACGAGAACAGACAATGGCTAGAATATTACACCAGCAATTAAATATAAAATAATAAATGCTATTAGAAATTTATTTAAGATAAAGGCAACTTTTTTAAATTTAATGGCAAAATGATTTTACCAATTCATAAAAAAATGTTCCAAGTTCCGGCTGTCATGCCATCCTCAGAAAAAAATATTTCATTTGCGCATATACTAGAACTTTCATAGTAGAGTAGTTTATAAAGGGGTTTCAAGATGACTGTGATCACAAGTACATGTAACTGTTGTTCCACAGCCCTCTAAATTAAAATCCCTTGCTAAACATTTTGTTCTGCCAATAATACTTATTGATTATATGTCTTATTTAATATATATTTCGGTTAGCAATTTTATAATTAATATTACTCCAGAATTTCAGTTTGTCAATTATAGTTGCATAATGTATGTTTATACCATTCATATTAGTTCCATAGTACATGTACAAAAAAAAAAAAAAAAAAAAAAAAAGAAATTGAATAATAACATATATAAATTATGCAATGTAAAGTTGACCTTAATCTCAGAAAAGCTCTTAAGCGGTGAGTTGACTGGTAAACGTAAATGGGATTGAATGTATAGTACATGTACATTTTAAGTTTTTGAAAAATAAATCATTTTACGTTTGTAATTATTATCTACTGTTTTTATTAAATAATGAAATTCTTTACGGACCCGACGGCTTGATGCAGATATCACCAATATTAGCAAAGTCAGCCCAAGAACAATCCTTCTACCTGCACTTCGTTCAATCCCATGTACGTTTACCAGTCAACTCAGTGCTTAAGAGCTTTTCTGAGATTAAGGACAACTTTACATTCCATAATTTATATATATATTAATCAATTTTTTTTTGTTTGCTCATCTATTTAATACATATATGTGCTTTATTATAAATTTGGAGAGAATCAAAATAACTAATATCGGAGTAAAAATATAAATATCGATATTCTATTCCTCCTCCGAACTACCGATTAAATATCTAATGATATTTGTGGCATTTCAACATTGAATGAAGTTATAATTCCATCTATGCCATCGCACCAAGGACATGGTTAGGGATAAAAATAAAATTTCTCAACTAAGAAGTAGACACGTTGTTTGACCGATTCAACTTTTTGGATGTTTTATTGGCTTAGCGTTTCAGCATTTTCAAGTTATTATATAACATTAGTATGTATAATATTACTATAATATTAATAGTATAGATAACATTGTAGTGCGGTCTATGGGGAATCGTTGTGGATCTGGAAGCAAAATTAAAACGATTGATTGTTTAGTTTATATGTTTCATTTTTTGGGAACTGATGGACCTTCAGACTATAACATTACAGCCTATCGAACTACAGCCTTTGACGGATTTTTCCTAATCCGATCGGAACATTTCTTCACATTTTCTTCCAATACCCTTCTAACCTTCGAATACCGCATCTCAAATCACTCTCTTTCCACCCAAATTTCAAGTAATATTAATTAAACCCGAAACTAATCAAAAATTGGTAAATAGATTGACAGATAGATGTATTTATTTTTTACTTTGACATTAAGCACAAAATATTATTGGGTGTTTATAATATGTAAATATATAAGTGCAACATTTTTTATTTTATAATAAGAATAAAGTACCCAATAATTTCTTAGAGAATTTATTTTTTGTTGTCAAATTTTTTTTTTTACATTTCATGTTTCTAATATTCATTTAAATCTCGTAAATATGTAGATAAACATTAATTGTTTATTCTTTTTTATTATCTTATTATTATCTTTATCTTTTGTTTTTCTTTTATCAAAAGTTAATTACCTTATAATAGATGTTTTTATTTTATCTCAAATTTAATATAAACCATTATAATAAATATTTACTTAAACGTTGTACTTAATAGAAATAATTTGCTTTTTCTTTACGTTAATTGTTTTATTTTTTCAAAATTATTATCGAATGATGTTTTATTATTTTTTATTTATTTAAATTTCTGGAGTTTAATCTAAGGCGCAATTTTGTGTTTTGTTAAATGTTTTGCTAAAGGTTATATTGTGCTAGAATGAATAAAACATATTAATATTATAATTATTAATAAATTTTGACAATATAACATGATTCTGAACAACCCGAAGACAGAATACGGAGCGATAGATCCCGGGCGGTAGAAGACGGGATCGCACTTAGACAAAGCTGCCGCCCTGGCGCCTCAGAAATTGTAGCACAATTAAAAGCGGCCCCTGAGAGAGAAGTGGTCCTCAGCTAATTGTGCCCTGGGAACCGCCATCCCCTTCAATTTTCCCCCAGTTTCGGTCTTATTCTCGCTCTTTTACTTTTTTTTCCGGAAAGGGAATTATAACTATCCTTAGTGAATCATCTCTTTTCGGTAACTGTAAGAATGATCTGGTCGAATGGGGTCTTCACATCGAAGGTGCAGTTGTATTAATGATGCGGAGTTTGGGTATTTTAGTTCAGTCTATGACAGTTTTAGATTACTTCCGCTCTGCCGAATCATTGTATTTTAAATTAAAATTAAAAATAATTACAAATAAGGAATTCAAATCTGTTAATGTCTTGACATGTCCCTTTTTTCTGATATTTTTTTTCTTTCAAGCATCAAACATTTTTTTATTAATTTTTCAGTTATAATTCATTTTCTTTATGTACCGTCCATCTTCTGGAATTTCCTCTGAGAAAGGTTATATAGTCTTATTTATTTTAAATTATTTTTTTTCGCGTTTTTAATTTATTAATTGTATTGGAAATAACTAAAATCCGTTTTATGTGTACTTAATTTCTTTATTATTGAAAATTTTGCATGCATTTCATTATTCTAGTTAGTTTTCCGTTCTTTTTTTTTTTTAAGTGAGAATTGTTTACTGACGTTCTAAAACTCAGGAAAAAAAAATAAGTATGTAGCATTAAATTTATTTCCTAGCGTTACAGGAAAGGCTCGAAATGAAACTGAGTTGGTGAGGGCAACTCACGATGTATTTTGCATTTATATTAAAATATTTAAAAAACTAAAAGTCGTAACTTCTAAGTGTTAGTGAGGGATCCTAAATCAAAATTGTATCATGTCGCTACACCAAGAAATTAAAAGAGGTAAAGATAGCTCCAGAAGTAAAATTATGACGACTTTTTTAACATTTGTGTTAAAATACAGTGAACACTAAAAATCAGAAATTTATACTAAGAGTGAAGGAAATCTTCAGTACTTGATCCTCATTGTAATAAATGATAATTCAAAACTTTATTTTGACCTTACACCGAGATAAAGAGGCAATTTACTTGAAAAGATAGTCCCAGAAGTAAAATGATAACGAGTTTTCGAACATTTGAATTAAAATAACTTGAAAACTAAAAATCAGAGTTCCATACTATAATTGAAGGAAATGTTCAGTATTTCATCCTTATTTTAATAAATGATAATTCAAAATTTTATTTTGGCCTTATACCGAGATACAGAGGCAATTTACTGGAAAAGATAGCCCCAGAAGTAAAATGATAACGAGTTTTCGAACATTTGAATTAAAATACCTTGACAACTAAAAATCAGAGTTCCATACTGTAACTGAAGGAAATGTTCAGTATTTCATCCTTATTGTAATAAATGATAATTCAAAATTTTATTTTGACCCTACACCGATATAGAGGAAATTTACTGGAAAATATAGTTTCAGAAATGAAAAGACAACGAGTTTTTGAATTTTGTAATTCACCCGCTGTTATCTAGCAATTTATTTAATTTAGACAATGCTACCTTCAATACATTTTCTTTTATGTGGGTTTAAAAAATGAACTAACATATAGAAATAAATATTTCATTAGTAATTCTTTGTTATGATGGAATAGAAAAATAAGCATCAATTGAATATTCACTTTTATCCAAACATGCTCTAAGAATTATTATTGATTGTAATTTATACAATTATTAATTTTATATAGTCTAGAAGTCTTATATATGAAATATTGCTGTATTGAGCAATACAGTTATCATGTGAAAGTTACCCAAAAGAATCATCTGTAAAATATGGGGGATTTTAGGTCAGGCCGGGAATCGGCTAATGAATTAAAGATGCGTCATATTCAGGTGCTTAACTGCCGCCTTGGCTTTCCCCAGGTGACGTGTATTTTAAAACCTGTTGCAATATTAAACCACCTATTGAAATAATTAATTATCGAAATATTGAAAAACATATTGTTTATTATTAATACTAAATATTATTTAAAGTCTGATTATTGGTATTAGAAACATATCAATCAAGCTAAATATAGTAGTAGTTTTCGGAGATCAATTCGAATAGATTCCACTCTCCAAATAAATGCGTTCCTGCTTTTTATTTTTTTTTTTTTTAAAGAAATGTTTAACTCCACTTACTATTAGTCTAGGAGATGGTCATTTGTACTTCTTTTTTTTCATCAGCTGTATATCTTGATCGATTTATTTGTATTTAGCCGTATTGATAGATATTACAATCTGCCACACAGTTCTGGGCAATAGGTAATATTGATGAATGATCTCATACATACTAAAATAAATAAAAAAATAATAAATAAAAAAAAAAATGAAAAAAAAAATGAAATAAAATAAAAACTCTCTTAAAATATATAGAAACAAAAGAAAAGACAAGTTTTGTACTTCTAGGCAAGAGAAAAATATTTCAATAAAAATGTATTATAGTCTAAAATAGGTATTAGTTTCAAAAGATAAATTGAATTTCCTATACCAAATTCAGTAATTTTTCATTTTGTTGTCATATACAAAATGCTCAACATTATTTAAATAATATTTAGTTTCTACTGGAATATAAATTTCAGTTCTGTATTCATTGTTATGATTGATTATTATCATATATATTTTACCTTATAATTTGAATAGAGTTCTATGTTTTTATTATACCTTGTGCATGGGTGTACAGCGCCTGGCAGAAGTCACACTCATCCCGCAACACTTGAAGGGCAATGTTGATTTAACAGCCATCTTCTGCTTTGAAGAATGGACAAATATTTTAGTGGAAAAGTCAACTTGGATAAAGAAAAAAAAATTATTTCCTGATTATCTATTATCCATGACATTTCATTCATTTATAAGACATATTGTAGTTTTATTTGTTGTAAAATTTTAATAAAGGTATTTTTCAAAATAATAGCGTAAAACAAATAGCGAAAAATGACAGATTGTATGTTTTAAGTGTTCACTTAATACTGTTTAGAAGGGTATATTAGTTATTTTTATTATTTTTAATTAACATGTTCATTGTTCAAAAAAAAAAATAATGCACCATCAACAGTTTAAAAACTATACAGCAAATTTCTAATAAATAAGTTTCAATTTATTATAAATTATTTCAATAAAATTTACAATTTACATAGTTAATTTTATAATTATATACCAATTTACAGATTTAAGATTGTCCAATTTACTAGACAAACGGTCTAAATTGCCTATCCATTACAAAATAATATTATAAGGCATGACTATTATAAGGCCTATCTGGACATACGGAGTTGAGCTTAGGGACTCCACTAAACCATCAAATTCCTCCCGAATCCAATCCTTACAGTCCAAAATCCTTCGTAAAATCCTCAATGCTCCTTACTTTGTCACAAATCAAGTCATCCATCAGGACCTCAATGTTTCATATTTTGCCGATTTGGCAAGACCCAGATACTATTCCTTCCATGATAAACTTCTCAACCACCTAAATCCACTTGTTTCTAATCTGGCTTCTCCTTCATTACCTAATAATCCTCCTAGGTGTCTGAAAAGAAGATGGCCTCGAGATCTTCTCCTCTAGAAATGTTATTGGAGTTCTATCAGTGGGTAGATTCTCCACATGTTTGTATCATGTCACTATGTCACCTACAGCAAATTTACTTGTTGTATATATGTGTATACTGTTGCAAATATCAATAAATAAATTATTAAAAAAAAATATTATCCAACATATTTTTTTACTAATTGTTCTTATTTTTTCCTTACATTAAATAAGTTAAAATCTATATTCGAGGTTTGTAAATATGAAAATGTGTTTTAATCCGCGTTGGATTTTTCTTTCAAATAATTGAAATAAGGGAAATATAAGAACTATTGATATTTAAATTTTTGGTCTTATCTCAAAGCTTTGAATTTATTAATTATTATATAGTTGTAATATTACCTTACTGTGTTAACCATATTTAAATTACTTATTATTTATTTTTACTTATTAATTTGATAATCATTGTACAATTCTTGAACTGTTGCTGGTCCATTTTTGTTTTATCAACAATGAACTGAATAATGGATAAAATGTCTGAAATGTAATTCGGATGTTGAAATAAAGTAGGGTCATAAAAAAGTAATTTCTTCCAAAAAAAAAATTAATATAGATAAATAAATATATTAATATGAGAAAAATTCTTTATATAGGACTATATCAATCTATTACCTTAGATCGGTAATTACTTCTTGTGGAACCTACCTTCAGAAAATACCTCAAGTGGTTAGACGACCATCGTCCAGTATAAAGTTTTATAAAGACAAGGCCTAAATAGAGGGAGGCAGAGGACATATAATGACAATAGGGAAGTAATATAGGATAGTGTTATTGCCATGGGTTCGAGACCCTTCAAGAGATACAGTCTCCACAAATCCTCACCAGGCACGTATTTAATTTCGGTAGCTTCTGGGCTCTCGCCCGGCACACAAACGGCCCACTTGTAGCCCAACACATTTCGCTAGCTCTTTATCTTTAATTTTAGGGAATCAGTTCTATAATGAAGATTCTGATATGAGATATAACTGGCTTATCTATTTGAATTGGACCATAATATTTTAGGCAATCTCTAATTACTTACAGTGAATCTTCATAAGTTATTGGAAACTTTTGGAAATTATCTATTTAGTAACTATATCAATAAACTATTATTGATATAGTTACTAAATACTGGATTAACAATAATATTGTTAATCCAGTATTTAGTAACTATATCAATATCGTTATTTGTAATTTTTCTTTGAATTTTATCTTAGCATTAAAACTCACATCAATAAACTGAAATAGGCTCAAGTACGCCTACTTGGCGTGGGAAAAACTCTAGCATTTACCTGGAAATAAATTAGTAATTAATTATTCACTTTGATTCTAGTAAGTCCTTCAAGATCGGTACTTCTAATGAACCTCAAGATTTAGTTCTTAGCATTTTAATTTGTCTATTTTTCATTTCGCTAACAAGGATAGGCTACAAACGTAAGATTTCCGAATTCAATAAAAAATGTTTGGTAATACTAGGTCATCAAATATCAGACAACCCTTCATCGAGGGTTCTTGCCAATACACCTTAGGAGCCAAGAAAAAATTTATTTTTTATTTTTTTATATTATCGTATGCCGCATTTGCTCTACATATATTTAATGGTTAGTATACACCAATCGATTTTGCTTTCGTGTAGAATAAGCCCGAAAGATTTTCGACTTGATTATATGAGTTTAAATGTGCTAAACATTAAAAAAACTAAAAGTCGCTTTCAGTAAAGTACACCAAATAACTTTTGCTTATGAAAATTCAAATCATGTTCGCTTTTAGCGTCTTTTGAAACCCTTAAGTACATATTTTCATAAAGATCAAAAATTATAAATGTTTGGGTTTTATTTTTTAGGACATATGATGAGAGGACATTTTTTTTTCTCCACGAAACAAACGCTCACGAATAAAATTCTTAACTCCTCTAAATGTTATCCAAATTCAAAGTAACTACAAATGTTAGAAAGCTGAATTTCCGTTCTTCCAATCTACATAACTCATTATCTTTTAGATTTTTTGTCTTTATATGGGAGAAAAAGGAGTTTAAATAAACAAACAAAATTAGATTCCCATCGACTTACGAAAATATAATTTGTTTCGTGCAGTTTATTTTTTGTATTACAAAGAAAATTTGTATTTAGGGGTTTTATAATGTGCCAAAAACGAATTTTATTTCTCCATAAAAAAATATTTTATCTCACTTTCCTTGCTCAGTCGGGCTAAATTATTTTATTACTCTGAGCTTATTAAGGTATAGTGGGATAATGATATGTCAATCGATTGATTTATGGATTTAAAATAACAAAAACATATTATAAATTGCATTATATGAGTTTAACTGCTTACTAAATCACGAAAACCAAAAGTCACCTCCAGTTAAGTAGGCCAAATAAGGTTTTTTGGATAACTCAAACCATGTTCGATTTAACGTCTTTTGAAACTCTTAAATACGAATTTTCATATTGTTATCTAAATCCAATGAAGAATTTGGATCACAATATTATCCCAACTGTTGAAAAGCTGAATTTCCTCTTTCCCAGCCCATATCAATATCTCTTTGATTTTATGCTTTTATGGTAGAGAAAATGCAGTTTCAAATAGAGAAAATTTTATCATGTTTTACTCTATATCTCCAGTTATAATTTATTTACAGAGATACAGTTGGAACAAATTCGTTTAGACTGTCCTAAACCCTTTATAAGTTTTTTGTCGATTTGTGGCATCATCTTGAAGTAATTGCAATTACAAAAAAAAAATTATCGGTCGGTTTAAACAAAATATACTGGGCAGAATCCTTATGATAGGGTATACCATTAGAATAATTCAGACTGACTGCATTCTGGGCCATAAATAATTTTTTATGAAAATTATTATTTATAGGTTTTCGAGGACGCTAAAACCCATTGGCTAAAAACGAATTGTCTTTGTCGTATTTTTGCCTAATATCTGGGGAGTGATTTTTTAGTTTAAATTAGTTTTTTTGTGATTTATTATGACATTGAACTACTTGAATTGATATGATCTTTTTGGTATTCTACGTACGAAAACTAATCGATTTATGTATCATTACCCCACTACATCATTGTAAGGTATTGACGTAATTTAGCCCGCCTGGGAGATAATTTAAATGAGACAAAATTTTTTTTATGAAGAAATAAATAAACATATATTTATTTTTAGAACCTCAGATAACTAACCTCTTAATGCGATTTTTCTTTTCAATAAAAAAATAAACTGCATGAAATAAATTTCAACTTCGTTAACAAATGAGAATAAATCTAAAATATAATATTTGGATAACATTGAGAGAAGTTATAATTTATCTCCATAAAAGTTTATTTCGTGAAGAAATATCCTCCCACCATATATCCAAAAATGTCGTAAAAAATAAAACCCAAAAATTTATAATTTTTATCTACATGAAAATTCGTATTTAAACATGATTTGATTTTTCATAAGGAAAAGTTGTTTGATCTACTGAAAGCTTTTTACTCTACTTTTTACATACTCAAAGCGAATTTTGGTTATTGTATTTTTTTACACACTTAAACTCATTTAATCCAATCAACAATCTTTTGCGCTCATTCTACACGAAAAATAACAATGTGAGAAGTTGTGAGTTATGAACGTTTGTTTCGTGGAAAACATGAATTTCCTCGCACCGTATGCCCAAATATCCCATCATATGTCAAAAAATGTCCTAAGAAATAAAGCTGAAAATTTATAATTTTTGAACTCTCGGGCACGTGTCTGATCTCTATAGAATCTCAGAAATAAGTTTCGTTGAAATTGATGATGGTGGAATAGCCTTTATTTGTAAAATTATAAGAAGAAAATAAAAATCCTACTTCAAATTTTAATATTTTGTTTGAGTAATGTTTATTATTTTTCAATAAACAAATTTTTCAATCGAAAAATGTTGACTCTTATGGGACGAGTCGTTCCTTATATTGTATCAGATTTAATAAAATTTTGGTTCAGGTACTAACAAAAAACTACTACAAAATCATAAGTTCAGTAATTATAAAGATAGTTATTTTTACATGATCAATACCACACACATCAACGTTCAAATCTCAGTTATAACACAACTTAATAACATTCCATGACTGTAAGATCAGAATGAATCACACGACCTTTACTCTTTAATGTGTTTTCCTTGCTAGTGCATAGTTTCTAATGATCACACTACCATCTGATATTTGACTGAATAATGACAAAAAGGTTCAACATATCAAGAAACATAAAAAAGCAAACGGCGTAAACATTCGAAACTACGAGTTAAGCAAATACTGATCATATAAACTTAGTCAATGAAACTTATTCGAACCTATAATAGATCTTTGGGACAGCTAAAAAGGCTCTCCTATACAAACTAACATAAACACTGATAGTGACAGCTATAGCAACCACTAACATTTGCTGACTTAGAATTAGCATTTGTTTAATAGTTAGTAATACTCTATTTTATCTGGGCATGAGTGGCGAACTTGCACGGGAGATATCTGTCAGGTGGAACCTCGACTTTAGATACTCACCTTCACATGTCAACTTATACGAACCAACTATAAACAATTTCCATAAAAATAACAAGGACGTTACAAATGACAGCTACAACACCCTTTTCAGGTAACGCCCGTAAAAAGCACATCAGTGACTGTCCCGTCTAACAATCTTATATTTATTACTTAATATAATTTACATATATTTATTTTTGTATTTATTATTTTTCACATATGTTAATTTTTATATTTATCACTTGTTATGTTTATCACTTTTTATACTTATTACTTTCATTTTAATGTATTTATTTCCTTGTATATGTATATTTATATTTTTTAATTTTGTACCGGCACTCGGTACTGCTTTACAAACTCCGTAAATTCCTACCTCCTACATATTTCCTACTAATAGATTATTCCAAGTATACTACAATGGTTCCTATTCATCCCTCTATTTTCAATCCGCTGGTGTTCCTCAAGGTAGTATCCTCGGTACCATCCTCTACACCGTCTATCCAGCTGACATCCCAACAACTCCTAACACTATCCTTACCACGTATGCTAATGACACATGTGTGCTCACAGTTAGTAATAACCCTTTGATTGCATCCCAAACTCTCCAGTCCCATATCACAACCCTCGAAGAATGGTGTCGAAATTGGAGGATAAAAATAAATCCCAACAAATCCTGCCGACTGCCCTACAGTATACTATAATAATGTGGCTCTTACCCCTGTAGAACAGATTCGTTATCTTGGACTACACCTTGACAAACGACTAACCTGGAATCCTCACACAAGACTGAAAAGACAGGAAACTGCAAGCAGTGTATGTAATTGCCTATATTGTAAAATGTTTTTAGAGTTCTACTACTGGGTAGTTTCTCTACATGATATATCATATCATTATCATTATGTTATTATGATCAAATTTGCTTGTTGTATTTTTTATACAGTTGTAAATATCAATAAATAAAAAAAAATTGTGTACCCGAGTAAACATTTATCGAGTGCTACTTTAAAATTCTAATTAGATATTATTTATTTGCGAAACTAAAATAAACACAATACCTTTTTAAGACATATCGTTTCTTTTCTTTGTAATAGTTTAATCTAAATTAATTTTTTTCGCTAACTCATTTTATTAAACAACACTTGTTTTTTAAAAATAAAGGTATATATTTTTATTGTCTTTTGTTGTTCAGGATTTTAATAATTTCCAAAATATATAGTTATTGTTTTCCTAAAAATAACATTCTAAATTCCTTCAATATCGGACAGACTACTATAAAACGCAACCTACCTTCCGGTGCATTTTTGTACATACATATTAATACTATATTTATAATTGGAAAAAAATATTGGATTAAGAGAGGAAATTATAGTTAGTGAAATATTGGAAATTAATGAGGAAAAAATAAGGCAATTAAACAAATAAAATCAATAAAAACATAATACATCAAAGAAAAAGAACAAAGATCAGGAAAATAACAATACATATTTACTACCACATACATATCATGTTTAGATTAATTATACTGCACCTATAGGTAATTCAAGTAAGACCAGGATTTCTATGCATAAGGGCTGGATTTTTATAGGTGGGATTTAATTGCATATTTTGTTTGCGTGTTTAATCAAAAACCGCTTATTAAAGATCTTTACGAGTATGTGTACCCAGATGCAATTTGCCCAGTTATCTTTTTGTATATATGACTATAAATGTATATATTTGCATATTTGAACTATTTCAGTTCTAAAAAAATAGAAATAATAAATTAAAATGCAAATAAAACCAATAAGTATGATTTTTATTCATTTCCCGAAATTCCACTTCTCCTTCTATTCCGTCTTTATCATTACACTCCCTAATGATCTAAGCTCAAGTTAAGTTTGTTGCTTACGAGTGGCAATATTATAAAAAGGTAGGAGCGTTATTTAATTCAAGTTAAGATCTTCGATCTACCCATTTAAAACCTATGATAAAAACTGCTTATTGCAACTATAGCTCAGAATATATTTCAAGTGGAAGAAAACCCAGCATTATTTCAATTTACTTATAAAGGGGAATAAAATAACTGTATGAACGTATTTTGAATAATAAAGTGATTGTCATGGAGCTGTTTAACAAAATCGATCTCTCAGTTTTTCTACAACTTGATTTTCTACATTACTTTTATATTTAGATCTAAAACTATAACCTTCATATTTTAAATTGTCTCTCATATTTTTTCTCCATTTACATTTATATATAGGTATCTTTCGGTCTCTTATTTGTTATTTGTTTGTATTATTTTTCTATTTTCTAATTTATTTGATGTTGGATTTATTTATTGTTTTATTACCGTCAATTAGTAATCAACTATTATTATTTTGTTTTACTAATAAAAATTTTAACTAAAATATCATAATAAAGCTTACTAATAGTAAGCTTTATTATGATATTTTAATTTAGAAAGTGTGTCGTGTTATGTTTTTGATAATTTTAATATTAATTTTTAAATTAGTTCATTAAATATTTTAATTATTTACATATTTGGGTTTATAAAAATAATAAAAAATCAATGAATTTTTATTAAATTTTATTCGTTTCCTCTATTTATTTTTTTATTCAGGAACTTTTGTAGGTGTATTAGTATATTCCAGCTGTATTATTGTATATTTAAAGATTTTTAGCACTTTTCACAGATATTTATTGATTTAATAGGCGAATTTGCAGTTTTTTTACTGCAAAAAAAGTAGGGCTTTGATTATAAGTTTAAAAAATTGTTTTATTAGTTATAAACGATTATAGATATAGTATATGTGAGGTATAGCAATATGCAAAAGGGAGATATAAAGAAAATTGATGAAAATTAAAATTAAACATAGGGCTGTCATATTGAAACACAGCGAAAGACTGAGAAAAAATGGGGAAGTCAGGTACAGAAAAATGTCCCCACTTCCTAGGCTAACCCTTAGGGAGGGTAAGATTTT